>NC_062966.1:303886-368255 GCF_023119035.1 Salvia hispanica | reverse complement strand
ATTTTTCTTGAGCTGGTCCCCACAAATCAGTATGGGCATAATCTAAAGGTTTTGAGGAAGTGTGCTTACCTTTGGGATAGGGCAATTTCTTGGCTTTTCCAAGAACACACTCCTCGCAAGGAGACTGATCATCTGCGCCCACTCCTCGCAGCACTCCCATCTTCACTAGTTCCTTAACACTGCCAGCAGCTGGGTGGCCCAAACGTGCATGCCAGGCTTTGAAGCTATCATCAGTCACAGAGAGTATCTCACTGAAATTCTTCTTTTCAATAGAAGCCTTCATATAATACAAACTCCCATTCCTCTCAGCCTGCAATAATGCCTTGCCTCCCCTACTGACAACCATTTTTCCATCTACAAAAATAATCATACACCCTTTCTTCTCAAGCACACCCAATGAGATCAAATTCCTCTTCACCTCAGGAATGTATCTTACTTCATTGAATAGTCTCACACTCCCATCATTCAATCTCATCCTCACTGTGCCAATCCCTCGAACAGAGCAAACCTGATTGTTTCCAAGAATCACAGAACCATTTGTCTCAGCAATCTCCTCAAACCAACTCAGAGTTGAGGTCATATGGAAACTAGCCCCTGAATCCATGACCCAGAGTCCACAATCAATTCTTTCCATGACATTTAAAGCAAGAGACTCTTCACTCTCTTCACCACATTCAGTTGTATTAACAGCCTTTCCACCATCAGCGGCCTGCTTCCGCTTCCACGCGAAGCAATCTTTCTTGATGAGATGCCCCGGCTTCTTGCACCAGTGGCAAGACCGAGTTTCCTTCATTTCGGAGCTAGAGAGCTTTGAACCATCAGGCTTTTTCTTAAATTTCTTGAACTTCTTGACATTAAGACTCTCGGCCTGTTGATCCAAGCCTCTAACTGCTCCCTTTTGCATCTCCTTTGCCATCAAAGCAGCATGAACTTCGGAGTAGGTAATCGGCTTATCTCTCCCATAGATGATGGCGTCACTCAGCTGGTCATACGAGCTCGGCAATGCATTTAGGGCTAGAATGGATTTGTCTTCATCTATGATTTTGACATCAACAGATCCAAGATCATCTATGATCTTGTTAAAATCCTCCAATTGCTCAATGATGGATTTATCCGCAGCAAAACTATACGCATACAACCTCTTCTTCAGGTAGAGTCTGTTGGCTAGCGATTTCGCCAAGTATACTTCATCCAATTTCTTTAAAATCCCAGCCGCGGTGGTCTCTTCTTGAACTTCCCTCAAAACTTTGTCGCCGAGACATAAGATGACCGCACTATGCCCCTTCATCTGCATCTCATCAAGCTTCGCTTGTGCTTTCTCATCAAGCGCCGCTTCTTTCCCCTTTTCATTTTGAGTCAAGACCGCAGCAAGCCCTTGTTGAATGAGAACTGCACGCATTTTCATCTTCCACAGGCCGTAGTCATTTTTGCCCGTGAATTTCTCAGCTTCCAATTGCGATGTCATGATGAACGCTGCAAATATTTGATCGTAGATTCGATTCCCACCGGACGGCGCCAATTGTTAGCTTCTGAGCTTGAATCTACAATCAAGAACGAGAGAGAACTAGATTTTTGTGAGATAAAGTGAATCTTGTTATTCCAATATCAGTGAGAGTGATTACAAAAATTGGGGAAAAAGAATAAGAGCAATCGACTAAAAGAATAGGAAAAACTGAGTTTGATCTGACGGCTCAGATCTAATCATAGCATCAAAACTAATCCAACGGCTACTGCTTGTCACAGCTAAAGAACAAGTCATTCTTCTCTTAATTCTTCCTCTTTGACTTGAGCTGCTGATTCAGCTCTCATTTCTGCTCAGCAATGACAATCATCTAACAGGATAAAATTCCCAAGCCGTTACAGGTGGTACTCTAACTATTACAATCGAAGGAAGATAATAACAATAAGTGGAATGAAAATTACAACGGAATTAATAAAACAAACCGAACTATAAGTCGAGTCGAGGGAAGCCCTCTTTCCGCAAGACAAATTACGCCTCGGCTAGTGCTCACGGAATGGCGTATTGCCCCCAAAGATAAGACGACTTCCTCCTAGCGTGTAGAAGCACCTCAAACCCGCTAGGCACCGGCGAACTTGATGGAGTTCCGAGGATCGAGCTATACAATGCTCCTATGATGCACACTATGGTGTAGAGAACTTGAGAGAAGAGAGAATGTTTTTTGTTGGTGTGTTCTCATCTCTCAAATCCACACCTATTTATAGGATAGGAGTGGTCACACGAGAGGTCTCGGCATTAAGGCACCTCATAAACATATTGGAGGTTACAACATATGAAAGGCCAAAGGTCTTAAGGAAATGAAAGGATTAGACCTCTCACATTTCCACATGTTTTTCTTACAATCCCCCACATTGGTTAGAGCGCTGCAAGCTCAAACCAACACTAGACACAAATGCATGTATGCAGACTCTTTGCTCAATCCTCGGGAAACAATATTGCATTTGGAATAGTAGCTTGGGGCTTTGAACTTTCCATAGTCAACACTATCGGGCATACCGGCGGCCTGGTGGACATGATGCCTTGAACCATTCCTCCTTGGTGTATACCGAGACAATAATATTGACACAATACTATTTACAAACTCATCAGTTCTCACGTTTGTGTCCTTTACTGGCCATGGAACACCACTTTGGATTCATAAGTGATTCACACGTTGAAGCGGCCCACACTTCTTCACTTACATAGGTGATTCTTTTCCAGGTATCCTGCAATACCCACCTCCTCGAGGCTTCTAAGAATCATTAAAAGTCAAAACTTAGCCTCTTACCACATGCAGGTTACAACACTCAATGCTTTCAAAAGAATGGGCGAAGATAAAATATCTTCCGAGTGTTACAACTAGAGTCATATAGCTTTGTTTTCCCATTGAACCAAGCCCATGGGATCTCCAATCGTATGGTTGGGTTACCACTATAATCATCTTTTAAAATGTGGTTTTCAGTCTCATTCCTTTTAGCAATTTATGCATTTGATCACGGTTTAAACTTTTCGTTAACGGATCCGCTAAGTTATCCACTGACCTTACATAGTCAACTGCGATAACACCACTTGTGATCAACTGCCTCACGGTATTATGTCGCCGACGAATATGTCGAGACTTACCATTGTATAGGCCACTATGTGCTCTCCCTATAGCCGCTTGGCTATCACAGTGTATCACTACTGTCGGCACTGGCTTCTTCCAACATGGAATATCTTCTAGGAAGTTTCTAAGCCACTCAGCTTCTAGGAATATTCTTCTTGAGCTACAGGCTCACCCGTGTGCTTACTCAAATGCACGTTGGGTTCCAATGGAGTCTTAGCTGGCTCACAGTCAAAGGAGTGAAACTTTTTAAGCACTTTCTCAATGTAATGAGATTGTGTCAAAGCTATTCCCTCAGGATTCCTTTTAATCTTGATTCCGAGAATCACATCAGCTAGACCCATATCTTTCATGTCAAAATTTCTATTCAACATATTTTTGGTCTCGTTGATAATGGCACTATTGCTGCCCATAATCAACATATCATCCACATAAAGACACACAATAACAAAGTCATTATTTGTGTTCTTAATGTAAACACACTTATCACACTCGTTGATAGTGAACCCATTTGACAACATCACATTGTCAAACTTCAAGTGTCATTGCAAAGGCGCTTGTTTTAATCCATATAGAGACCTCACTAGTTTGCATACCTTCCTTTCTTGGCCAGGTACTACAAACCCTTCAGGTTGCTCCATATAAATTTCTTCCTCCAATTCACCATTCAGAAATGCAGTTTTCACATCCATTTGGTGAATTTCAAGATTGTGCAAAGCAGCAATCGCAAGAAGCACCCGAATGGAAGTGATTCTCGTAACGGGTGAATACGTGTCGAAGAAGTCATATCCTTCTTGCTGCTTAAAGCCTTTTACAACTAGGCGAGCTTTGTACTTTTCAATAGTACCATCAGTTTTATATTTCCTTCTCAGGATCCACTTGCACCCTAAGGTCTTACAACCTTCTGGCAAGTCTACTAATACCCATGTGTTATTTCTCATAATTGATTCAATTTCACTATTGATTGCTTCTTGCCAGAATGGCGCATCTGGGCCAGACAGCGCTTCCGCCAACGACTTTGGTTCATCATCCAACATAAAGGTTATGAAGTCGGGACCAAAAGTCTTAGCAATTTTAACTCTTTCACCACGTCTTGGTTCTACATCCTCAGGACTTAACCTCGTCCTTTTTGGAGGATTAGAACTAGTGGATTCATCCATCATTCTTTCACTAGAAAGATCTTCCTGCCTCTTGCAAGGGTAAACATTCTCAAAGAATATAGCATTCCTTGACTCTATCGTTGATCCTTCAGCCACGCCAGGCACAACTGACTTATGGACTAGGAAACGATATGCACTACTATTAAGTGCATGGCCAATAAAGATGCAATCGACTGTTTTAGGGCCAATAGCAACTTGTTTCGGAGGCGGCACTTCTACCTTTGCTAAACACCCCCACACTTTGAGGTATGAATACGAAGGTTTCTTGCCTTTCCACAACTCATAGGGAGTCACATCCCTACTTTTTAGTGGAATCTTATTCAGGATATAATTTGCCGTTAACACAGCCTCCCCCCACATGTTCTGGGGTAAACCTGAATTAATCAACAGAGCATTCATCATCTCTTTCAGTGTTCGATTTTTGCGTTCAGCAACACCATTCGATTGAGGAGAATATGGAGCCGTGGTTTGGTGAATTATACCACTTGCATGACATAATTCTGCAAACGGCGCCACATATTCACCACCTCTATCACTTCGAACACACTTAATTCGACAATTAAGTTGATTTTCGGCTTCATTTTTGAAGTCTTTAAACGCTTCAATTGCCTCATCTTTACTTCTTAATAAGTAAAGGTAACAATACCTTGTGCAATCATCTATAAATGTGATGAAATACTTTTTACCACCTCTTGTTTGCACAAATTTCAAATCACATACGTCTGTATGGATCAACTCAAGAGGTTTTGTGCTCCGCTCTACCGAATGGAACGGCAGCTTAGCCATTTTGGCTTCAACACACACTTCACATCTTTCTTGTGAGTTAAACTTATCAACTTTTAGTAAATTAAGATTTACTAATCTTTTTATAGCATTTAGATTTACATGTCCCAATCTATTATGCCATAAATCAGAGCTCTCAAGCAAATAAGAGGATGTGTCATCTTCTTTATTGCATATTCCTTTTCCACGGTGAATGACCGTAACATTCAGCTCAAAAAGCCCATTCACTAGGTGGCCTTCACCTATGAATTTTCCATTCTTGGTCAATATAACATTTTCACACTCAAATTCTAGTGAAAATCCATGATTTACTAGAAGTGAGCCTGACACCAAATTATTTCGGATGTCTGGGACATGCAGCACATCCTTAAGGGTAAGAACCTTTCCAGATCCTAGTTTTAGGAACACATTACCCACACCAACTACCTCAGAAGAGGCTTGGTTTCCCATGCGTACTTTTCTACCTCCAACAGATTTGTAAGTAGAAAAAACGTTTCTCTCGGAGCACACATGACATGTGGCACCCGTATCAACAAACCATTCATTTGGATTATTACCATGGTCCACGTCGGAGACCATTGCGACCACCTCGTGATCTTTGTTGTTTATAACAACACGTTCAAATAATTTGCACAATATTGTCTCCATCAATAAGTACACAATTATATTGAACCATATGTGCATTGGTATATTCAACACCACATGCATCCCAATTATTACTACCAAGTCAAAATTGGTCTTGCTTGTCAAATGACAAACGATAAACACAATTCTCAAGAGAATAGCTCTCAAGGAATTAACCACTTCATTGCACATCGACATTGCGACTGTTCGTTTCTTCATTCCAGCTTTGGAGCTCATGTTTCCTCCAACTTCGATTGGTATAACCCTGTCTTAGAAGAGTACACTAATTTGTCTTGCGATTGTTAGAAATAATGGGATAAAATTCCCAAGCCGTTACAGGCGGTACTCTAACTATTACAATCGAAGGAAGATAATAACAATAAGTGGAATGAAAATTACAACGGAATTAATAAAACAAACCGAACTATAAGTCGAGTCGAGGGAAGCCCTCTTTCCGCAAGACAAATTACGCCCCGGCTAGTGCTCACGGAATGGCGTATTGCCCCCAAAGATAAAACGACTTCCTCCTAGCGTGTAGAAGCACCTCAAACCCGCTAGGCACCGGCGAACTTGATGGAGTTCCGAGGATCGAGCTATACAATGCTCCTATGATGCACACTATGGTGTAGAGAACTTGAGAGAAGAGAGAATGTTTTTTGTTGGTGTGTTCTCATCTCTCAAATCCACACCTATTTATAGGATAGGAGTGGCCACACGAGAGGTCTCGGCATTAAGGCACCTCATAAACATATTGGAGGTTACAACATATGAAAGGCCAAAGATCTTAAGGAAATGAAAGGATTAAACCTCTTACATTTCCACATGTTTTTCTTACAGATATTTTAGCTTTTATAGTTATTTTTGCTTGTTTTTTTGCATCTTGTGGTAATCCTACTTTATATTGATATTATGACAAAACGCACAAAATTGCTTCAAGGCATTATGTTCTCTAATTTTTTTTTTCTATAGGTAGAGAGAGATGATTCAGTGTGCAAATTATGATGATGGTAATGGAAGTGAGTCATGAGGTTAATTGGTCTGACATTTTATATGGATATTCATCTTGTTTGTGCAGATTACTTGTTTCATTTTTTACAAATTACTAGTAATACGAGTATTTGCAAAAATCACTACTTATTCAGCAATTTAAAAATTATTTGACCAAACATTAATTTCATAAGTGTTTTGGTTTAACTATAGCATGTTCGTCAAATTACAACGTTTTAGTTGAAAAATAAAAGAAAAGAAAATAACTAGCTCTTTTCAATGTGTAAATAGATAAAAACAACAAGACTCATCGATCTACCAAATTCAATATCACCAAGGAAAAAATGCAACCTAAAAGTTGACAATGATATCTAGTTTTTAACGACACAACAAATCACTAGATAATCAACACAAATTCAAAATAGATGGAATAAATATTTTAAGAAGCAGCAACCACATTCAAAAATAAATAACTGAAGATCTAGCCGTTCAAATTTGATTTCCTTCGGTCAAAATGAAGCTTAACAAGTCTTCTACCTCTAGTTGAAATTTCAAGACAATCTGATAATGGCTTCTACAACAAAAAATAGATTTTTATAAGTTCTTCATTGACTTATTTAAGTTGTAATTCCAGTTCTGAGTCTTTTTTTCTAATAGCTAGGCACTCTAATCCAACTCAAATTTCAAGAAAATAGCTGGCACTACCATGTGTATTGTTCATCAATTATAAAAAAAAAAAAAAAGTAAAGGTCAAAATTGGTCCTGAACATATCATTTTATCTTTTTGATCCTAAACTTTATCTTTTGGATTTTTTGGTCTTGTACATATGGAAATTTGATCATTTTGGTCCTCCGTTAATAATTCCGATAAAAACTAACGGTCAATCTTATTTTTGACCAGATTAAACTTATAATTCTGATTTTAAATTCAGTAATTAATGTCCTAATTATTTTAATAAATATCCATGGAGCAGTAAGGCTTGAGGAGATACGGCGAGAATGTGAAGGGGCTGATTGTGGATGAGAATGAGTTGGATGTGCTGTATTGGAGAAATATGCAGGAGGCTGGTTACAGGAAACTGAATTTCAAGAGCTTGAAAGAGGAGCAGCAAGAAGAGGAGAAGACAGTCGTTAGTGAGAGGGAAAGAGAGAGGAAGAACAAGTCGCCGGTGCAAGAACTTCCTCTGCTGCGATCGCCACCCCATCGAGCAATTCACCGGATTCTGCCCGTCCTTCCTCTGCGAGCGACTCACCACCCTCGACAGCTCCTCCTCTCGTCGCCCCTCTTCCGCCGCCGCAATCAAATCCCTCTTCTCCTCCACTTCCAAGCCCAAGCCCAAGCCCTTGAAACCCACCACTACCTTCATCCCTCAACTCCGCCGCTCCAAATCATTCTCCGCATCCTAGAATGAAGTATCTATCCTTCGACTTCCAATCTCCGTCAAATAGAATTATTTTTAATTCTAACTTTAAATTGATTTTTGTTAAACTAATCAGGAGATTAATTAGTGAATTAAAAATCAGAATTAAGAGTTTAATTAGGTCAAAATCAGGTGGTTGACCGTTAGTTTTTAACGGAACTATTGACAGAGGACCAAAATGATCAAATTTCCATATGTGCAGGACTAAAAAATTCAAAAGATAAAGTTTAGGATCTAAATGGTAAAATAGTTTCAAAAGATAAAGTTTAGGATCTAAATGGTAAAATAGTCATAGGTTGACCTATACTTAAAAAAAAGACCAAATATTATGAGGTTATGTTCGTCCTTATTGTTAGTCCATAATAGTTAAAAATATTTATTCAACCAAACAAATTGGTGCTATTATTCATCTGTGACTTTACCTTTTATCTTTGGTCTTGAACAAAAAACCAACCATTTTGCTTTGTGGTCGAAAATATCTGACTTACCATCAATATTGCTTGGTGGGTAGAAAAATGTCTAAGACTTATTAATTCATAAGTAAAGGCCAAATGTGGTCCCTAACCTATAGTCGTTTTATCAATTTGGTCCTAAACATTATCTTTTTTATTATTTAGTCCCTCACAAATGAATTCGGACCCGAATCGGTCATCACTCAATAGAACCGTCTAAAACTAATTGTCAATAGCATTTAAGCAGGTTTTGACCAAAATTAATCATTTTAATTAATATTTTTAATTATATCAGAAAAATAGAAAAATAATTATTAAAAAGGCATGAATTTTTGGAGTTCATCATAGGCTAAATGCTGGTTGCCCCCAATTTCAAGATTTTTGAATTTTGCAGTGCGTTACTTGTTGCGTAAATTCCATCCCAGAGGAAACAATTCCTCGCCGGAATTCCTCAAACTGCAGCAAATCCACTCTCTCCTCATCCTCCTTCAATGCATATCTCTCCCTTCCTTCCCCCGTGTGAAGAATGAGCTACGATCAAGTCAGTGAGAATCGCACTCACTCGGACAAAACAACAAACACCTTCAATGCAACAAATAAACTAACAAGAAAAGAACTCAGAGATTTTACGTGGTTCGGCTCTTTCGAACCTACGTCCACGGGAGGGAAGATGGAGGTTGTATTAGTCACAGCTTTGGAACAATTACAAGACAACGATCAAGCTCAAGAACGAGCTGAACACTCTCACCAACACTAGCTATTCCTCACGCAATCTATTCTACGAAAACTCAACAAGAAAGATGCAATTTCAGCTAGATGATACAAGTGTTTCTCTCAATCTGTCGACTCACTCAAAGAAGAAACTCAACTTATCTTGATGAATCTTTTTCTTGAACTCTCTGTTTTTGTTTACCCGATGAGAGGCCCTTTTATATCTCAGCTTCCCAAATCTAATTCAGCTCTAGAAACTGAATAACGAATAAACTTCTCACAACTAATTCCCCTTAACCGTTTCTGCTTTCAAGGAACCGAAGCTTCTTGGATGTGGCTGATTCTAGGTCATCAAAACCAGCCTTATTTCCAACAAATCTCCACCCTGGTTGCAGCATGACCAATACCTGCTCCATCTCCTCTCCACCACTTCCTTTCTTACCTCTGAAGAACATTCACCAGATCCAATCAATGCAAATACTTAGAAACTGGCAAAACCTTAGTAAGCATGTCTGCAGGGTTATCATCTGTCCCAATCTTATGCACCTTCACTTCACCCTTTGAGATCTCATCCCTGATGAAATGTAACCTTATGTCAATGTGCTTACTACGTTCGTGGAAAATCTGATGCTTAGTCAAGCTGATTGCACTACTACTATCACAGTGAATTGTAATGGCCTTTTGTCGGACTCCAAAATCATTTAGAATTCCCTTCAACCAAAAACTTTCTTTCACCGCTTCTGTAAGTGCCATGTACTCTGCCTCCGTAGTTGACAAAGCTACAACTGACTGCAGACCTGACTTCCAAGATACAGCTGATCCATATAGAGTAAATACATAGCCTGTTTGAGACTTTCTGCTATCAAGGTTTGTTGCAAAATCTGCATCACAGTACCCCATTGCAGCCTCTTTACTGCTATCATATCCACCCTTGTACAAAATTCCACAACTCTGAGATCCCTTTAGATACCTTAGTATCCACTTGAGAGCTTGCCAATGAGTCTTACCAGGATCTGCCATATACCTGCTCACTGTGCTGATGGCATGAGCAATGTCAGGCCTTGTACACACCATTGTGTACATCACACTCCCAACTATATTTGCATAAGGGATATCAGCCATCTCCTTCCTTTCCTTATCATCTTGAGGCTTCTGATTCACACTTAGCTTGAAATGCTGCCCCATAGGAGTTGTAACAGATCTTGAGTCAGCCATCTGAAACTTTTCTATCACTTTTCTGATGTACTCTTGTTGTGTGAGCCACAAAGTCTTCTTCCTTCTGTCCCTTACAATGTCCATACCAAGTATTCTTTTTGCTGCCCCTAGATCCTTCATTTCAAATCTGGAACTGAGGTCTCCTTTTACTTCATTTATTTCAATCATACTTGGTCCAGCTATGAGCATATCATCAACATATAGAAGCAAGTAAGCAACTGTATTACCTGCCTTTTTCTTCAGGTACACACAAGAATCATAGCTTGACCTTTCAAAACCAATATTCATCATATACTTATCAAACTCTAGATTCCACTGTCTGCTACTCTGCTTCAGGCCATACAAGCTTCTCTTCAGCAGGCATACTTTGTTCTCATCTCCCTTCTTGATGAAACCAGGAGGCTGCTCCATGTATATCTTCTCAATCAGTTCTCCATTCAGAAAAGCTGTCTTTACATCCATCTGCTCTAACTCCCAGTCATTGTGTGCTACCAATGCCATCAAAATTCTGATTGAGCTGTGCTTTACTACCGGAGAAAAAACTTCATTGTAGTCTATTCCCTCCTTCTGAGTATAGCCTTTAGCTACAAGCCTTGCTTTGAACCTTATTCTATCATTTTCAGATGCTTCAACTTTCTTCTTGAAAATCCATTTACATCCAACCAATTTCTGAAAGCTTTCTCTTGTCACCAATATCCAAGTCTTGTTTTTGATCAAGGAATCTATCTCCTCTTGCATAGCTTTCATCCATCTTTGCCTTTCTCTTGATTCCATGGCTTCTCTGAAATTTGCTGGTTCTGAGCTATCAATTCCCTTTGCATAGTTACTGTATCTGGCTGGTGGGGTGATCCTTGTTCTCCTGACTCTATCTCTAGCCAGTTGATAGTCCCTTAGGTCATTTTGATTATTTTCAGTCCCATTGTCATCTTCAACTTCAGTGATTTCAGGATCATCTCCATCTTCCTCAGAATTCTCTTGTTGCTGATCTTCCAGTAGCTCCACCTTGACTGAAGTATTGTGGTCACTTTCCTCACTCTGAGCTTTATCCTTCAAGCAAGACATCTCAACTTCTCTAAATGTTATGTCTCTGCTTATCACAACTTTATGATTCCCAGGTTCCAGAGACCATAGCCTATAGCCCTTAACACCCTTTTGGTAACCGAGCATAATGCATTTCATTGCCCTTGCTTCGAGCTTTCCTCTTCTGATGTATGAGTAAGCTCTGCAGCCAAAAGGCTTCAGCCTCAGATAATCTCCATGTGACCCATACCATCTGAAATCAGGTGTATCCATATTAATTGCTAATGAAGGACACTTGTTCAACAAGTGAACAGTTGTGGCAGCAGCCTCACCCCAGAACTTCATTTCTAACCCTGAGCTTGAGAGCATGCACCTAACCCTTTCTAGTGTTGTCCTATTAGCCCTCTCTGCCACTCCATTTTGCTGTGGATGATTAGGAACCGTTCTGTGCCTTTTTATACCCTTAAGCTTACAGAAACCATCAAACTCTTGAGAAAGAAATTCCATCCCATTGTCTGTTCTTAAGCATTTCAATGAAGTCCCCTTCTCAACTTCCACCTCAGTACACCACTCTCTGAACTTACTGAATGTTTCTGATTTCTCTCTCAAGATATATAGCCAAATCTTCCTAGAAAAATCATCAATAAAGGTCAGAAAGTACCTGCCTCCTCCAATGGAAGCTGTCTGAGCAGGCCCCCAAATGTCACTATGTGCATAGTCTAGAGGCTTTGTTGAGGTGTGCCTTCCAGATTCATAAGACTTCTTCTTGCTCTTGCTAAGAATGCAGTCCTCACAAGTCCCTAGACCCTTTGAATTGCTGAGATCGATCACTCCTTTCTTTCCCAGTTCCTTGAGCCCAGTTTCTGATACATGCCCCAATCTCAAGTGCCACATCTTGAGGTTGTCTTTTTCTGTGAGATTCACCTCTCCTTTTATGACATCTGCCATGAGGTAATAGAGACTTTGTCTCCTCTCTGCTTTCATCACTACCTTGGATTCCTTCATCACCTTTAAGATTCCAGCAGCTGAGATGAAGATGTAGCCCTTATCCACTAGAACTCCAAGAGATATGAGATTTCTCTTTATGTCTAGAATGTATCTTACATCAGTTAACATTCTGACTAACCATCTTCCATCTTTAGCTTGATGCTCCCAATCCCCTTCACTTTGCATACTTGATTATTACCCAACAACACATTACCAGTTGCTGCTTGAACATCTTGAAACCAATCTCTGTGTGGGCACATATGAAAACTGCAGCCACTATCCATGATCCAAAAATTGCTGATATCACCCTCAAGCACATTCAGAGCCTCTGCAGTCTGTACCGGTTCATTTACTTCAGCTACATTGGCCTCCTTTTCTTCTTCTTGCTGCTTCCTTTTCCAAGAAAAACAGTTTTTCTTTAAATGCCCGGACTTCTTGCAGTAATGACAAGATCTTGTTTCCTTTCCTTCCACAACCTTTTCACCTGTGGATTTCTTCTTGCCAAACTTCTTTTTCTTCTTGTTTTCAAACTTCACATTCAGACTATCAGCCATCTGATCAGTAGGCTTTGAAGCAGCCTTCTGGAACTCCTTCATTTTCAATGCAGAGTGCACTTCTTCATATGTAACCTTCGAGTCTCTCCCGAGCAGGATGGCATCTTTAAACTGCTCAAAACTCTTTGGAAGGGCATTGAGGAGCATGAGGGCCTTATCTTCATCTTTGATGGCCTCATCAATGTTCTCCAAGTCATCTATACATTTGGCAAACTCCTCAAGTTGCTCTCCGATGTTTCTTGACTCAGAGAATTTGAATGTAAACAGCCTCTGCTTCAAGAGAAGCCTATTTGTTAGGGACTTAGTCATATACAATGACTCAAGCTTTTTCCACACAGCAGCTGCGGTTTCTTCCTTTGAAACCTCTCTTAAAACTCGATCGCTCAGGCTGAGGATTAGAGTAGAATACGCCTTATCTTGAAGATCTTGTTTCTTGACTCCTTCCTTCTCATCTGCCTCTTCTTTCTCTTCTTTCAAGATGTCCCACAAACCTTGCTGCATCATCACGGCCTTCATTTTAAGCCTCCATAGCCCAAAGTCGTTTTTACCCGTGAACTTTTCCAAATCAAACTTAGCCGTAGTCATCGTCGTGGGCTGAGATTCCCACAGACGGCGCCAATTTGTGAAGAATGAGCTACGATCAAGTCAGTGAGAATCGCACTCACTCGGACAAAACAACAAACACCTTCAATGCAACAGATAAACTAACAAGAAAAGAAACTCAGAGATTTTACGTGGTTCGGCTCTTTCGAACCTACGTCCACGGGAGGGAAGATGGAGGTTGTATTAGTCACAACTTTGGAACAATTACAAGACAACGATCAAGCTCAAGAACGAGCTGAACACTCTCACCAACACTAGCTATTCCTCACGCAATCTATTCTACGAAAACTCAACAAGAAAGATGCAATTTCAGCTAGATGATACAAGTGTTTCTCTCAATCTGTCGACTCACTCAAAGAAGAAACTCAACTTCTCTTGATGAATCTTTTTCTTGAACTCTCTGTTTTTGTTTACCCTATGAGAGGCCCTTTTATATCTCAGCTTCCCAAATCTAATTCAGCTCTAGTAACTGAATAACGGATAAACTTCTCACAACTAATTCCCCTTAACCGTTTCTGCTTTCAAGGAACCGAAGCTTCTTGGATGTGGCGGATTCTTGGTCATCAAAACCAGCCTTATTTCCAACAGTAATAGAGACATTTCATTTTGCGCACTCATTTTGAAAAAATAATTATAAATAGTTAAAGTGGAGAAAAAGTAAAGTAAGAGAGAGAATATTGTAGATAAGACTCTTCTCCACATTATTTCTCTCTTACTTTACTCTCTCTCAACTTTAACTATTTAATACTCCCTCCGTCCCGCTTTAGGAGTCCCGGTTGATCAATTTTGGGCGTCCCGCTTTAGGAGTCCCAGTTGGGATAAATTAATAAAAAAATGCCTACAAAGTGTTAAAAATGGGTCCCAACATCCACTACAACTAATAAAAAAGTGTTAAAAGTGAGTCCCAATATCCACTACAACATTTATTTATTGGACACTCAATTAAAAGTGGGTCCCAACATTCACTACAATATTTATTTATTACATATTCAAACACTTTTTTTCTTAAAACATGTGTCCGACTCAATCGGGACTCCTAAAGCGGGACGGAGGGAGTATCATTTTTCCAAAATGAGTGCTGAAAATGAAATGCCTCTATTACTGTGGAACGGAGGGAGTATTTCTTTTTGTGGGGTCCAAACAGAAACAATGTTAAGTTATTTCCCTTTTTTGCCAAAAGAATAAAACATCCAGTCATTTTTACGTAATGTTCTTTGTATCCCACAATAATTGTCACTCTCATTCTTGTCTTTTAAGAAATGTAAAGAAAAGTTAGTTGGAAAAGTTAGTGGACTGTTGGCTTTGTAGGTGCAGGAGGCCGGCGGAGGAGGAAGGATGAAATCCAAGATAGCATCAGCGAGAGACTGCGCGCGGTTGCCAAACAAACTCCACATAAACTCCGGAACTCTTTTTTTCTTCTTCGGCGCCATTGATTTCGCAAAGGGAAAAAGAGTTTCAAAATTTGTAATTCTCGGAGTGGATGTGATGAGCGGTTGGGTGAAGAATCCGATTTTAATTCTTTTTCTACAGGCTTCTCCCTCCGTTGCACAAAAGATGTCACACTTTATGATGACACGAGATTTTAGGAGATTTTGTTTTGTGTGTTAAATGAAGAGAGAAAATATAATTTTTATATTAATGTGAGAGAGAACTTTTTTCAAAAATGAAAATGTGACATTTTTTGTGGGACGGAGGGAGTAGTAACCATGAATCTTGCAATTTTTATACTATCAAATCCACAACCTCACATTTCATAAAATGAGTGTTTTTAAATTTTTACTGTATATATATTCTGTCGTTCCATACACTCCTGGCGGTTCATTTCCATCAACTGTACATAGTTTAGGCCATAATTTTTTTCCTTTTTCGAAAACAAAAGTTAAGATATTCAGTTTTGAAATCATATCATAGCTACACTTACAAAAATGAAAAATTCAGGAAGCGAAGCATGAAATTTGCCTGTTTCTTTATAGTACTCGACTATTTACATAAATGCCTCAATTAAAATTTGCACGCACAAAAATGTTTTTTTGAGTTTGTTGTGTGAATTGCCGAAGAAGATGAATTTGTTTTCTTAGACCACCTCCAACCATACACCAAATCCCATTTTTGGTGTAAAAATGTGCTCCAACCATACTCCATACCCATACCCATTTTTGGGTTTTTTAATCAAACAACACCAAATTTGAAGTGAACACCAAAATTGAGTATCTACTGCAAAAAAAATTTAAATATTGCATAATAGTCCTTATTATTAATTTGATAGTTGAATCAGCCGGCGGCCAATTTGTATACTGTCAATTTATGTACTAGTACTAGTACTTGATAGTTGATTCAAACCATCAGCAATATAATTTAGACACAATTTGTTCACGGAATTTACATATATTTTTCTAATAAAAATAATTAAATAGAAATTATCAAGCTGACCATATTATAATATATTATATTTTTTTACAAATAATAACTAATAAATTTACTAAATAGGAACGAATATTGCTAAAAAAATCTTGTTATTATTTCAAGAGTATATGACCTGATATGACGCAATAAGAAATAAAAGTGCTCATCTGGAACTTCAAAATGCACTAGTTGATCATTTGTGGGAACAATACACAAATTTCGAGTCTTGAATTCTAGCTATTTTTTATGTTTATCGTGATATGTTTTATGTAATTGCGATATATTTAAATGAGTTTCAATTTATATTTGAATTTTATTATTGCAAGTTTAGTGTATTTAATTTTAAAAGTAGTGTAATTTTTTTTAATATAAAGTATATTTAATATATAAATATATTAATAAAAAAAATTGTATAATTATTTAAGTTACATAAATTATTGATAAAATATTGTGGGACTAATATGTAATTTAAGTAAACATGTAGGTATAATTGAAAAAGGTATAAAAAGAATATAAATATGGAATATTCTTTTGGGTTTGAGTTTAGAGTAAATGATTGGAGTAAAACTACTTTTTGGTGTGATTTAAACTCAAAAATGGGTTTGAGTTTGGTGTAAATGGTTGGAGATGGCCTTACTAGTAAAATTTATGGTGCTCAATTTCACTGTTTTGGTACTACAAAACTTCCCTAGTCTGACTATCTAAATAAGTGTACTCAACAAATAGAATTTTACAAATGTAATCATATACAGTATGGAAACTTAATCTTGCTACAAAGTAGTGCCAGTATTTGGTTAATTCAAATTCCCAACTAAATTGTGCATTATACTATTCATACACGGCTAGAATTTTACACGAATAGCAGTACTAATATTTGGCAGAGTGTGTACACACACAATTTGCAAATCAAGATTGTTTTTGTCTCAATGATTTATCGCGATTCATAGGTTCAGGTACCTTGATATGGCCCGGGAGTGGCAGTAGGAGGACCATACGAGTATCTCCATTCTCCACAAGCCACACATCTTTCAATCTCGGTGCTGTTGTCTAGTGTGCAAAACTTGCAAGACCAGACTTTGAACTTCGTTGCTCCGTTGCATTTACTCTTAGGTGTTCCACAGGCTTCGCATATAAGAGCTCTTTGCTGCAGTAAATACACACTCGTAAAGAAAAGCAACCAAAAAACTATATCACCACAGAAATATTTTTTCTTTGAAAGGGTACTTATATGTAAAACATGTGTAGTTACATGAAGATTAACGGATTATATGGTTGGTGATGCATAACATAGGCAGGTTCTAATGCCTAGTTAAGCATATTATATAGCCCTATTATATTGATGCAAGTTATGTGGCAATTCCATAATGAGAAATACAATGTTCATATTCAAGTGGAGTAGTAATTAAAGTTATAATGTGAACATCATAATCTGAAATGGAAGCAAGGTTTTTTACCTGATTTAACAAGGTGCATGTCTCACACTGCCATGATGATTCGTCTTTCTGGTCCTGGACTGATGTTGAATCAAGAACTGATGTTCTGGTAGTTCTGACATCCAATGAACCAGTTGGGCTTTCGGAAGGCCCCTCGTGCTCTAGTGATTTGGATCCACACCATAAATCGTCGTGTAGTCTCCTCTCTGCAGCCATAGCAGCCGCTTGAACTGGACTTAGCACGGCTTTAATACTACTATCACCACCAAGGCGCATAGGCCCATGGGGTAACAGAGCTTCACTTCGAGACCTCTTTTCAGCAGCCGCTAGAGCTTGCTGGCGTAGAGAAGATAGAGGAGGTTGACGAGAATATCCACCCAGTCTCTTCCCAGGGAGATCAAATCCTTGCCCAGTTCCAGTAATGCCTTTGGCCATAAGCTCTTCACATTCCTAAGAAAATGGTGAATTTAAACCAAATGAGCATACTGCATACATAATCATTAAGAAGAAGTCAAGGATGTGCTCTAGTTAGCTCATCTGAGATATTTTTGCAACAAGAATAAAAGAATTGATGCTTCACAACATTCAAAAATGAGATCAACAGCACAGCAACCTTTCTCAATTCATCCAAAAGATTGTAGAAATCAGCATTGTGAGGGCCATGTTCGTTGTGACAAAGCTCATGCAGCATTGTGTTGAGAATGTGATCATAAGGGAAAAAATCCCACTCGTTGTTTGGTCTACGCAGTCTCAGCCTCACCTCAGACCCTCCTCCTATATTTAGCCCTAAAAGAGATGGATTAGGCGGGCTGCAAGTCAACAATACGTATTAGCCAGCAGGCGAAGCATGACAAAGATGAAAAAACATCAAAATCCACAAAGGGAAATTTTGATCCCACCAAAACTCAGACAGGACCTTCACTTTCCATTTTCTCTTCCTCATGATAGGTTGCACTTGCTTTGCCACTCTTTCGAGAATTTCCCTCGCCTCATCCTCACGAACCTTCTTTAGAGGTTTGATTTCCCAGACTTTGTTAAGATCATTCAAGTCCATAAGGATAGCACAAATTCACAACTGTAGTGATCAAAAGGCAAATTGCAAAAAGTTAAACTAAAATGATTTGTTACTAACTACTTACTCCAAACTATTCACAAATTAGCATGTGGTTTCATAGCAAGTCCGCATCGAGCATGAAATTCACCATAAATACCAAAGTCACCTAGCTCTCGGTCTCACAACAATATGCAGCTGCATCATCACTATTTCTAAAATGCACTCAAACAAAATTTCCAGAAACTCGGTAATTTTGAATTTCGAGTCTAAACTCAACATTTTGAAGCACAATGAGCAGAACAGATTCTTCACATAAAGATACTAAAATGAACATTCCAAATCCACACCACTTTTAACTACATGTAGCATCAATTTCAACATCTCCACTTTTCCTATCAAAATCAGATCACTTTTGCTGCATCATCATTCCATATCGAGACATGTCTTGCTTCAATTACACAAGTGATCACCGATTAAATTAATGTGTATAACAGTAAAAAGAAGTATCACTAGCTCGCCTCAGCTTATGCTTCCATTTTGGTCAATATTCCCTAAATAAGCATATTTTCTGTAAATTCCATCCGAATTAAAGCAAAACAACATCTCATTGCAAATTGTAAATCAAAACATAATTAGATGACACAATACAAAATATATCAGCAGATAATTGAAGAAATACAGAAGCTTTACGACTGGAAATACCTGGAAATTACGACTGGAAATCACAGATATCCAGCGGCAAAAAACAGCACTGAAAATTGTCTATAAATATTGAAAATTTGCTGTAAAATATTGAAAATTTGTGGCCAATAGGATTTTCTTATTGAGCAAGCTACCA
Organism: Salvia hispanica; assembly: GCF_023119035.1. NCBI lineage: Eukaryota > Viridiplantae > Streptophyta > Magnoliopsida > Lamiales > Lamiaceae > Salvia > Salvia hispanica. Next base: position 348,909 of record NC_062966.1, on the reverse strand, counting down.
AATTTTTTTGTTCAAATTTTACACTCATAAAACTATTTGTGGGCCAAGGCCCAAAATGGAGAATTTGGGCTTTTCTTTTTTCTTATGGATAATCTCTTATTATGACTATAGTGTCCCCTGCTAGATTGAGGAGCAGGAAACAATTCATATATTAATTGGTGGGGAAGTGATCAATTGCTAATTTATTATTTAATTGTTAAATACAATTAATTTAAGGTCATATGATTTTGAAAAATGTGTGGTCTATAATTTGCCACGTATAATTTTCGTTTTTACTAATTAAATCGAAAAAAAAAAAAAAAAAAAAAAACGTCAAATTAGGGTTTTGGATGAAAATGTCAATATAGTGTTTCAAAAATATCAACACAATGCTTTGAGAATATCACCACAAATTTAGGATTGACATTGTATATGCTTTATATTGACATATTATCTTAGCTGTATTGACATTAGCCTGTGTACGAAAAATACGAAAATTCTAGATTTTTTTTTTTCAAATTTTGACGTCGGAACATATGCATGTAGTATATCGTTGGAATCCTTATAAAATTATCTTTAATTTGATATATGTTATATGAATTTAAAGTTTTGGGATTTCTTTTAAAAGTTAGTTATAACTAACTTGACATTAATACCCCTATTGATTTTTATTGGAATTAATCCTATAGCCTTATTGACGTTTTTTGTTGATCGTATTGACATTTTGTGGTTAATAATCTAGGCCTTTAATTTGAATATTTAATAGCTATTATTGAATTGTAGTTAACAATTAAGCATTGAGTTAGCAATATAACACTCCCCTAATTGGTTTATATCTGTGAATTGTGACTACTATTTTCTACTCCACATATATAAACTGTATTATATTATTTGGATTATTATTATTATTATTATTATTATTATTATTATTATTATTATTATTATTATTATTATTATTATTATTATATTGAATCATAAAGGAAAAAGTGTTTTGCTATATTATATTTACGCATCAAGGAAAAAGGATGGACAAAATTTAAAACCATAAAGTGTATTATTATTATGTACTATCTAGATTTTTATATTGACTCATCAAGGAAATGGTGTATAGTTATTATTGGGATTGTTATTATATATTACTCTTCAAGGAAAAGTAGCCAAAATGCATGATGCGTGGGTTTATAATCATTGCGCAAATTCTACTAATGAATAATGAAGCTGTTTTATATAATTACTCTTTTGTCGGCCCTATTGCGAAAGAAGATGTGATTTAAAATGGATTTCGAATGGCCTAAATAAAAGAAGAAGTGATTTAAAATGGAGAAAAAATTCACCTAGTCAAGGAACACTAAAGTGACAATTCTATTTGGGATGTCACATCACTCATTTTAAGAGTTTTAGGAGATTACTTTTTTTCTTCTTCATAAATACAGAACATGTAGACAAATAAAAAGTGCAACTATAACTTCAAATTGGTTGGCATTAAATATACTCTATATAAATTAAATTAATAATACAAATGATTATGTAGTACATAAATTAAATTAAATACGTAATTATATAGCTAGACATTAACTGTATGAATATTATACATTTTGTTAATTATAAAATATTTAATAATAATAAGATAATCTAAAAAACTAATTTTACTAAGATGATCTAGAAATTAATTTTATTATATTATTTTTAATATAGCATGAAAAACTTCATAAACAAAATAAGACAAATGATTGTTGCATGATAAAGCAATTAAATTTGAAATTTTATAAACTAAAACTACTATTAAAAATAGTGATCGTCATCCCAATTATTATGTTACTAGTATTATCTACTGTTTATATATCGTGTCTATTATATATAGAATATGCATAAACTTTCCATATAATAAATGGTGTACATTATATTTAGATTGTTTCCAAATTTTATATATCTAGTTGGAATTTGGGGTTATATACATTTTCATTTGTCAAAATTTTATGGGCGTGACATACCAAATAGGATTGTCACCTTGGTATTCTTTGAGTAGATAATTTTTTCTCAAGTAAATAGTGAACCTTTTTGGAAATTAAAACAGTATCCTACGCTATATATCATAAATGCAAAGTACTAGTAATTTATAATGGAGTAAGTATAGTTAATTACTTTCGCTATAAAAAGTGCAATAATAGAACTCTATTAATATCGGATAAAATAGGATTATAACAAAATGATAGTGTTTTTTTTTCACTATCAGACTTACATGACCATTTGACAACTACTACTTGAGTGTGGATTTTCGTCATGGCATACGCATTAATTTATTAAATAAAAATTATCATTAAATTATTTTCTTAGTACCAAAATTACAGTTTTGTTTATTTAATTTAACATGCCGTTATTTCTACATGTGCGAACAAATGCAAAATAGAAAATTGATGTCCACCCACTAAAATTTTCCAAGTATAATGGATCTTTCATTATTTAATCAACAAACTACTGATTGAGTTTTAAAGTTGATAATGTTACATATTTTGAAATGAATTCCAACATAGAAACATTTGTAACATGTGAAACAGTATAAAACTTCTTTATACAGAACTAAAACTTGACAGATTATCACAACAACCATCACATGTCATGAAACAACAAAGCCAAAATTGTCATTTATACCAACCACATGCAATGAATTTACTTAAATTATGTACTAGTAAATAGTTTAATCATGTTAGTGCACAATTACATTTGTCACAATCACCCGCCTATCACTTTGCTAAGGGTCAAAATTGTACTAGTAACTTAATTTTTATGAGATCGATTATCCTTTAGCATTGCTTTAGTTTAGTCTACAATAGTGGTATTCATTTTATTTCACACATTTATTTTGATTATGACATTAATTAGTTTATATAGTTTACTTACAATTAAAGTCTATTTTGCAATTTTCTTGAAATAAGTGAATAAAACAACAAATCAAACTTTAGTTTTAATACTATAATTTATAAAGTTAAGAATGTCAATACTCAATAAGAACTTAAGGTATTAAAAACAAAATAATGTCATGAAATAAAACGCTTAACATTAAACACGGATTAAATAAGATTGTTGTTGGCCACGAAGAAATGGTAATTTTCAATAATTAACAGCAACAGTTTTTATCCAACAATTTATAATTATTGTGTTTATTATTTTTATTTATGGTTAAATACTTGAAGTCGCCGCCAATGTATACGAATTTTTGGTTTGGTCTTTTAGAGTCATGATGTCAATTAAGGCTGTTATCATTTTTAATGGTAATCTTGATTTCAGGCTGTTATCATTTTTAATGGTAATTAGTCATAACTCTTGATTAGCCTCCATATAATTGTACTACGATACACGCTTGAATTCAAAATAATAGTGTGAGTGAATCAATTTAGTGGTAAAATCATATTTTTATAAATCAAGCAATTAGGGATAATTTTCCAATTTCAAAAAATACATGTCTCAGTCACCTTTTACCAATTTTAACTATAATTTACATTACACTAATTTATTAGTAAAATTAATTATGTAAAAGTAGTAACTCATGTATTGTACTACTGAACTTTTTTCCACTAACTCTTTTTATATTTATTAAAATTCGAGCTAAATTTATTTTTTGGGCAAAAATTTAGTAGTAGTAATAAAAACTAAAGCTTTAAATTAAAATCCTAATTTCGTAGTAAATCACAGTTTCTCTATATATATGGTCTATATAGATTCACAATTCATCTTTCCGCCAAAATCTCTGCATACGAATCTCTAACACACTACACACACTATTCCAGAGAGAGAAAAACACAAACGAAAAAAATGGCCGCAACATCCATTTCCTCCGCGACAAACAAGCTGACAGACCAATCGCCGCCTCTTCCGCTCCACGCCACAGCCGCACGCCCCTCCGCCGCTAGCCTTTCCTTCTCCAATTCGTCAATTTCCATCCAAAAACTCGCAATCTCCGCCACCTCGAGGGATCTGAGCTCGCGCAGCTCCGTAGTCAGCGCTCTGAAGACGGCGAGGGAATCCGAGCAGGCGTCGCAGCCGCGGAATTCAGATCCGGAGGTGAAATCGCCGAAGCCGACGATTCTGGTCTCCGAGAAACTCGGAGAGGCCGGTCTCGACCTGCTGAGGAGCTACGGGGAGGTGGAGTGCCTGTACAATCTCTCGCCGAAGGATTTGTGCGCGAAGATCGGGGAGTTCGATGCGCTAATCGTGCGGAGCGGCACGAAGGTGACGCGCCAGGTGTTCGAGGCGGCGAAGGGGAAGCTGAAGGTCGTCGGGCGAGCTGGCGTGGGGATTGACAATGTGGATCTGCAGGCGGCGACGGAGCTTGGTTGTCTGGTGGTGAATGCGCCGACGGCGAACACGATCGCGGCGGCGGAGCATGGGATCGCGCTGCTCGCTGGAATGGCGAGGAATGTTGCTCAATCTGACGCCTCAATGAAGGCTGGTATGATTCGATTTTACCTTGTTTTTGACGGTGGATCCATAATTCAGTCCTGATTTTCAATGTTTGTCGTTTTGCGCATAAAATGTTCTTTTCCAAATAGTTTAATGAATTGATGCTGATACAGATCTGAATGTAAACATAGAACAATCTGCTTTTAATACTTTTTGCAACCTAAAATAAAATAAGCTGATGAATAAAATCTAGGTCCATGTGGTAGATGAATAAAATATTGCTCTTAATTTTTTCCATAGTAAATGCGCGACACCGGTAAAACCGCCGCTTTGTTGGTGGTTGGAAACATTTATCATGGTATTATCATATTTTTATGTGAAAACTACTTAGTCAGTGCAGAGAAGAGATTTTTGAATTCATCATTTTTCGTATGGCAAACTTCATAGTGATATACTATGACTATAGGACTCGTTTGCTATGAAGCGCATTTTATGTTAGTCTATGCTGTGCCCTGTTCTTGAAGAATATGAATGATCATAAACTATGATGAATATTGCATAAAATGGTGCAAATTGTGCAATGCTGAATATTTGCCAATAGGGGGCTATTATCCAATGACCCTGCATCATAAATCCTTCCATTCGACTTTGTTTGTTAATACTTGTACGATATTTATTGGCTTCAAGACCTTACTTGTGTATTGCAATGCTGTTGACAGGACAATGGCAACGTAACAAGTACGTTGGTGTCTCACTGGTTGGGAAGACATTGGCTATCATGGGATTTGGCAAGGTTGGCTCTGAGGTTGCAAGACGTGCTAAGGGCCTTGGAATGCATGTTATAGCGCACGACCCATATGCCCCAGCCGATAGAGCACGTGCCCTTGGTGTCGAGTTGGTCTCATTTGATGAAGCCCTCTCCACTGCTGACTTCGTCTCCCTCCACATGCCTCTTACTCCTACTACAAACAAGCTATTCAATGACGCAACATTTGCAAAGATGAAGAAGGGAGTGCGCATAATAAATGTTGCCCGTGGTGGCGTGATAGATGAGGATGCTCTTGTGAGAGCCCTCGATGAAGGAATTGTTGCACAGGTTGAATGTTTTTTCCTTTTGATGATTTCAATTGTTTGGATGTTTATGTTCCTTTTTCCTTTGCACTAATATTTGGAAGTCATATCTCGCTATGGAACCTTAATAGTTTTTTCCATCCTGACTTTTGTAGGCTGCCCTCGATGTCTTCACAAAGGAGCCCCCATCAAAAGATAGCAAACTAGTGCAACACGAAAACGTTACAGTTACACCACATCTCGGTGCTAGCACAAAAGAAGCACAGGTTTGAATTTGTAACCATTATCCCATTCCTACTAGTTTCCTGTGAATGTTTTTGTTGCATAATACGTGCTCTTTTCCTTCGTTTCAGGAGGGAGTTGCAGTCGAAATAGCAGAGGCCGTTGTTGGTGCACTGAGAGGGGAACTTTCTGCAACTGCAGTAAATGCTCCTATGGTTCCTCCAGAGGTAAAAAACAAAATCATTCTTGCCTCAGCATTTCCTTGCACATTCTCATCAATGAAGGTTATAACTTGATTTCCACCATCAGGTCCTGTCTGAGTTGGCTCCATATGTCAATCTGGCTGAGAAGCTTGGTAGACTAGGCGTCCAGTTAGTTGCTGGAGGACGCGGAATACAATCCGTGAAGGTGGTCTATGGCTCGGCCCGTGCCTCTGACAACATGGACACGAGACTTCTCCGATCCATGATAGTAAAGGGAATCATCGAGCCTATCTCAGATGCCCATATCAACCTAGTCAACGCAGACTTCATAGCCAAGCAGAAGGGTCTAAGAATCAGTGAGGAAAAACTATTAGTCGACTCCTCTTCCGAGAGCCCCATCGACTCCATTCAGGTCCAGATAAGCAACGTGGGGTCAAAATTCGAGAGTGCATTGCTGGATAACGGGAACATAAGCATCGAGGGGAGAGTGAAGGACGGTGTGCCTCACCTGACACGCGTGGGAGCATTCAGCGTGGACGTTAGCCTCGAGGGAAATCTGATCCTCTACCGCCAAGTCGACCAGCCTGGCATGATCGGGACAGTTGGGACGATTCTTGGAGAGAGCAACGTGAACGTGAGCTTCATGAGCGTTAGCCGGACTGTGAAGAGGGTGAAGGCTATTGTGGCCATCGGGGTGGACGAAGCGCCTAGCAAGGAAACACTCAAGAAGATAGGCGAAGTGCCTGCTATCGAAGAGTTTGTCTTTCTTGACCTCTGAACTTGATTGTTTGTATGTTTTATGGAACTTCGCTGCGAGACAAAACTCTGTTTTTCAGTGACTCTTACAATAAAAATAGACATCTTTAGGCTGCCGATGATGAAAATCCACAGGAAGCAGCTTCTCTACAGTTATGTTTATCTGTTATTGTTGTTGTTGTTTCGATTTTAGATTAGTTTTGGTATGATTGAAAATCACCATGTTGGCTGTTTTGGTAGAAGAAAAGGAATTTGCCATATATTTTTGTTTGGAAACATTTTGTTGTGATTCACTTTATTTGCGTTCATATTTTCCGCCAAAATTTGACTTTTGCACGAAACAAATGCAATTTTCAATAACTAATAACAGTATATATTTCGTTAGATAGTAGATTCTCACTGCTTTAAACTACTAAAAATAAACTACACCAATATAACTATACAAAAATTATCAAACACAAAGTAAATGAGTTTGACGTTAGTGAATTAGGGGTTGATAAGATGAAAAAATTTGACTTTTGCACGTAAGAACTTTCAATAATTAACAATCGCCATCTATGCTAGACTGCCACCCACCTCGAAGAATCTGAGCTAGCGCGGTGCTTAGTGAATTATGAGTTGATAAAATGTAAAATTTGACTTTTACACGAAAAAAATGCATATTCAATAATTAATAACAATATAGAGGTAATAGTTTCTCACAACTTTTAACTACCTAAAACAAACTGTACCAATTAGTAACTAATAAACAATTAAATGAGATTGATGCTAGGGAATTAGGGGTTAATAAGAAAAAAAATTGACTTTTGCACAAAAGATTACAATTTTCAATAATTAACAATAATCACTTTTTTACTTCATTTATATTTTGTACTAGTATTTCTTAAAATATGGGACGAATCGAGATAGGTAATTGCTTATGGGTGGAGTATTAGAAAACATTCAATAAATAAATCAAAATCAAATAGTATGATGTTGACAGTTAAATCGAGTACTTTCACATGGAACTGGTAGGAGTATATAGTTGCATTGTGGTGTTAATAATTTCATGTTGCATAATGCACGAATGAAAATTGAATATGCATGCGTTGGCACAGTGAGGTCAAGAGCATCCCCATCCGTGCTCTTAGCTAAGAGCACGGAAGTGGACCAGGATCCACTTTTACTTCTTATCCTTAGCTAAGAGCACAATACCCGTATCCATGCTCTTAGCTAAGGACAAACTCAAGGATCCCATCATTCTATTATTTAATTTAAATAAAAATATTTTCATAATATTAAAATGCATTAAAAATACCCGGAATACTATTACAAATTACAAAATAATTAAAAATTACATAATTAAAATCCTAAAAATTAAAAATTACATAATATAAATCCTAAAAAATAAATATTACATAATTAAAATCTATAAAATTAAAAAGACCCACTACTCGATGCCAAATTTGGCCCAAATGTGATTGATTAGATCTTTTTGTAGCTCAGTGTGGGCTCTTGTATTGCACATTGTGTATCTTCTTTCGATCCTCTCGTTCACCGTCGTATGCACACCTCGGCGTGGGGGAGACCTCGCGGTTGAGCTTCCGGCTTCATCCTCGTCGTGAAAGTTAGCCGCCATCGGTCCTTCGTTAGCTATAATCATGTTGTGCAAGATAATACACGTGTACATGATGTCGGCGATATTCTTAACGTACCAAAGCCTAGAAGGGGACTTCACAATGTTGAATTGGCATTGAAGGACCCCAAAAGCTCTTTCGACGTCTTTCCGAGCAGACTCTTGATGCTGCACAAAAAGAATCCGTCTCGGCTCTTGTGGATTGCTGAACGACTTCATGAAAGTTGACCACCTTGGGTAGATACCATTGGCGAGAGAGTAACTCATGTGGTATGCATTTCCGTTGACGGTGAAGTCGATCGCCGGTGCTATACCATTCAAAACATCATCGAAGAGTGGTGAAGAATATAGCACGTTCAAGTCGTTGTTGAATCCGGCAACACCGAAATATGCATGCCAAATCCATAGGCGGTAGTCGGCGACCGCTTCAAGGATAAGCGTTGGGCCGCCGCCTTTGTGGCCGCTTAAGTATTGCCCCCTCCAAGCAGTCGGACAATTCTTCCACTTCCAATGCATGCAGTCAATGCTGCCTAGCATACCGGGAAAACCGTGGACTGTTTCGTGAAGATGAAACAACCGTTGACAATCGTCGGTGGTGGTGTCCGAAGGAATTCCTCGCCGAAATCAGAACAAACGCCGTCGCAAAAACTCTTGAGGCATAGGATTCTAGTTGACTCACCGACATGCAAATACTCGTCGAAGAGGTCAGCCGTTTGCCCAGTAGCAAGTTGGTAGCAAGTTGTCGGATGGCACAAGTACACTTTTGCAACGCCGAGAGACTTTGCCGACCGGTTGCGTCTGCACCTTCTTGAAAGTATTCAACATGGGTGGACAATGTGTTGACAATACGCATAAACAACCGTTTTGACATGCGAAAACGGCGCCGAAAGTAATCTTCTGGATACCGCGGCTGGTCGGAAAAATAGTCGGCAACGAGCCTTTTGTGGGCTCCCTCTCGATCACGAGGGATGTAGCGACGTTTTGCTCTAGTTGGTTGAGGAGAAGGGGCGGGGGTATTGGCGGTGACATAGGCTTCATAGGCGGCATGATATTGTTCATAATATTCTTGTTCTTCGCGCTCCACTTCCGCAATGAGATCGGTGAAATCCATTTTTGAATTTTTTAGAGAGGGTTTCGGTGAGAGAGGAAGATGTAGATGATTTAGTATGAAAAAGTATGAATGGGAGATAATTTGATGTGAAAAGTGGATGATGAATGTGTGTATTTATAGATGATTTTGGGATATAAAAAAAAATCACAAAAATCCAAAAAAAACGTCCATAAACGGCTCTATTTTTTGGAAATCCAAAACTATTTTTTTTTCATTTTTGGTATTATTTCGAATTATTTATGAATTTTTTTTTTAAAAAAAGAAAAATCGAATTTGGCAACGGCTAAGCCGTTGGCCAATCAAATCGTGCCACGTAGGGCTGCTCAGCGGCACGGACGGACGAACAGCTCGCAGCGGCGGACGAGCTCGTCCTTGCCCATGGCACGAACGGACGGACGGAGTTCTGAGCACCGCTGCGGATGCTCTTAGTATTATAAATGAACCACTCATTCCTTAAAAGGCTTTATACGGGGGATAATTATCCATACTTAAATAGAAGAACTAGGATTGTCACGAAATTAATGTGAGATAAGATTTAATAGTTTTAACACGCTCCCTCATGTGTAGGCCAGAATGACACATAGGATTTCTATCAAGTGGGTAGGCAAGAGAAGAGATAATGAGATAAAATCCATCATCGACTTGGGCCCGCTCTGGTACCAGGATGGAGGGGCATTGCAGCCATGGGCGACGGCTCCACTGTGGATGGTTAAAAGGGAAAAGGAAGTGAGGTGGTGATGCTTCCACACCTACCAGTTTAATACAGTAAGTTGAAACAACTCTCGGAGGTTTAATTAATTTAGTAAACTAAAAAAGCACCACTTACTTTGATTAATAATGCATGAATGAGTGGGAGAATCTTGGTACATATATGAAAAAAGTGAAAAACTAAAACGTAGTAGTAGTAATAATAAATTATTCGCACTAAACACAAATAGTAGCGTTTGGAATTGGCAACATCCGTACATTTCCTATATGGCTATATATACACACTAGCATGGCTTCAACTAAACTCAAGATAACGAAATGGCCATATCCGTAGCTCAGATACTTGCACGACTTCAAACCATAGATAAAATATTAGAAATTGTAACCAATTTACATATTTTTGTTGATCGCTTCGCCTCCGGCTCCACCACCACCGAGAATAATGGCCTCATCACCGGCACGGGCACCAGCAGCAGCAGCGCCGCGGACTCTAGAGGTAGAGGGAATGGGCGCAGAAAATGGTGCTGCAGCATTGTTTTGTTGCTCATAATCACCGGTACCGCAGGTTTATTTGATTTTTTCTTGTGTTTAATTAATTAGGAAAGAATATAAATACTCCTTCTGTCCCATTAGAAATAAAACGTTTTCCTTTCTGGGTTGTCCCATTAAAAATGAAACGTTTCTTAAAATAGAAATAACTTTATCTCTACTTTTCCCTCTCTCATACTTTACTCTCTCTTCTTTAACTCACAAAACAACACTACATAAAATCATGTGACGAAAAGCAAACGTCTCATATTTATTGGGACGGAGGGAGTAAAAATAACGAGCACCGCATGCAGGGATTGCTTTATTCGGATTGAAAGTGGTGGAACTGAAAACGCCGAAGCTCTGCATCGCCAGAGCCATGGTGACGAGCCTCGGCGTTGGAACGGATCAGAATAACCCGACGCTGCAGGCCACCGTGATCGCGGAGTTGGCGGTGAAGAACACCAACTTGGGTCTTGGGCGGCTACGACTACGGCAACACCACCCTCGACTTCTTCTACGAGGGGGCTATGGTGGGCCGGGCTTCCGTTCCTGCCTCCGCGGTCTCCACAAGATCCACCAAGAAGATGTTCCTTGTGGCCGCCCTCGACTTCAGCAGCGCCGGCGCCAAGCTCTCCTCCGATTTGAGCGTCGGGGTGGTGGCCATCACGACCTCCGCGGGGATGAGAGGCACATTCGTCGGAATATTCGAGAGATCGACTTCTTTGAATTGCCTCATGCAAATTATGACGGCTTCGCAAACTATTACAAGTTTAGTCTGTGAATGAAAATAAATGGACACTACTACTATTAGTTTAGCTTTATCGTGTTATAAGCTTCTTCATGGGTTTTTCTTCGTTTGGTTCTTTTCCCATGTCGTACCTACTGAACCAAACTAGTTTAATTCCTCTATAAAAGGGAACCTTATCTTTTCTTTTGCATGCATATATTACGTACACCAACTTTCAATATTTTCTATATCTCAGTTTGCATAGCTTTAAGATACAAAACTGAAAAATTTAAATACTCCTATTTATCAATGAATTAATTAAATTGATTGGATGCTAATAAATTCCTATACTAATTATAATCAAATAACTCTATGTATCAAAAATTCATTCATACTAAATTACTACTATTCTTTCTATCTCATAAATATATACTACTATCGCTTTTGAACTCATGAGCTAGATTTAATGCGTATTTGATAAAGCAAGAGATAAATAGAAAGGAAAAAAAAAGCGATTGAAATATTGTTAGTTCCATAGCTACATAGTGTTACATAGTGTTCCAAATGTTAGTTTCTTAAGAGCTTGTTCTACGGTTTGTCGAAAATACATATACCAGTGTATACAAAAATACGAAATGCTCTTTTGAAGATGACGTGAAATGAAAAAGGTAAATAAAAGCATTATGAAAAGTTCTGCAACTTGGTTGTTACAAGGATAAAGCTACCTCCATGTGGATTTTTTTCATAACCAGTCGGAAATGCATAAAATTAATTGTACTAATATTTTTTAAATAACTATGCATTATAACTTGTAGATGTAGTACTGTATATAGTGATAATATTACAGGCCAAATATGATATCCAGATAATATAGAAATACAAGTATGCATGTTAGGAGCTCTATTCTAGTTATGAGGAAAATGGTCTATATTTATTCATCGATATTTTTGCATCTAGAATTCTTAAAAATTATGATAAAACTATACGTTAAATATTTTAAATACATATTTTTATGATTTAAATCGAATACTTTTACATGCAGTGCAGTTATTATTTTTCAGTAACTATGATTAGCAAAAATTATGATTGTTTTTGTGGGAATTTGAAGATGATATATGGAGTATAGCGATTTTTGCATTGGGGTATTAATAATTTCATTAAATTTAATTAGTATGCACGTATAGTTAAGATTCAACAATGTAATAACTCGAGCAGTAGAGTGATTAATGCGGGATGCCAAATGTTTCAGTTTGAGTCCACCGTGACGCTGCAATGAAGCCGTGGCCGGCGGGTCCACCTCTAAAGCAGAAAAGGAAGTCAACTGGTCAGCTTCCACACCAGTTTATTAAATAAGTTGAAACAACTTTAATTAGCAAGAACAAGCAGCACTTTAATGATTACTTAGTTTCAGGAAAAGAAAATTACTAACAACAAAAATGCATGAAGAAGCTTCTAATTAGTAGTCGTATGTAGATGCATGAAAAAGTTAGTGCTCTCTTACGTTTGAAACCAACATTAACATGCACATATAGTTTTTTTTTTTGCTTCGAAGGAATGTACGTATAGTTATAAGATTCAATAATGTTATAACCTGAGTGTGAAGTGCGCCTAGCTAATAGTAGATTGGTTAATGCCGGACGCTAAAGGTTTTGAATTTGAGTCTTTTGTGACAAGGGCTTGTTTGGATGTCATGCTGCATGGAGTCGTGTCCGCCGGTGGGTCCATCTCTAAAGCAGAAAAGAAAATCAAGTGGTCATGCTTCCACACCAGTTTCTTAATTAATTCAAGTTGAAACAACTCTGGGAGGTTAAATTAGCAAGATTAATTTAGTAAAGAAGCAACACTTTAATCATTAGTAGGAAAAAACCACTTTACCAACAAGAAGAATGCATGAAAGATGGGCAGAAGCTTCTAACTAGTAATGTAACATCCCGAATTTTCGAACCCTAATTTTAGAGCCCTAGAATTTATTTTTGATGTCGTGGAAGATGTGAATTATTTGATAAGTGAATTTATTACATGAGTTTATTTGATTGAGAAGTTTGAAAAGTCAAATTTGTTGACTATTATGATGTGGCATATGTGATTAATTAATTTATGAGATGAATTATTTGATTAAGGGTGAGTGAGAATATTAGAGAAAATTTCCAAAAATACTAGCCTCTATTATTTTGTGATTTTTGAAAATCACATGTAGAAGGAAAGGAGTTATTTTATTTGACTTCTTATTTGATTTCTTTCCATACTTAGAATTTAAATATTCTACCAAATCTTTCCATAGCTCAAAAGATTATGCCATATATTATTTTAGTTAATAAAGAAATCCAATTCCTTATATATCAAGCAAAGTACACGCCTCTTTTTAATTCCAAGATTTGGGAGAATTCTTTTATTTTATTTATTTTGCTCCGTGATATTTTATTCTACTCCGGAAAAATACCAAACGAAATCTTGGCTAATTAGAAGCCATAATTTTCGAAAATCCCATGCTTTGTGCCCTATTCTATTTTTGTTAATTCTTCTTCCATACTCCATAATATTTATTTATTTAATTGTGGAGAATAGAATCTTACCAAATATTCTAAAGATCTTATTGGACTCTATAAATAAGAGCCAAGACCCCAACCCTAGTTCATTATTTTCGCCCCCCTCATATTTTCGTCCCCCTCTCTTCTTCTTCATACTCTCTCAATTTTCTTCCACTTTACTCCATAAATCCTTCATCTTTTGAGAAGAAATCGAAGTTTAATCCGAGGATATTGAAGAACCAAGTCTCTACCTTATTTCTACCGATTGATTTTCTCTAAAAAGGTATTTTTGCTTAAGAGTTATGTTGTTCTTCTTCTACCCCTTCTTTTCTTTTTCTTCCAACCGATTTAATCGGTGTTCTTGAACCTTCATGCATATTAATTGAGTGAAAAAGGGATAAGAAGGGATATGGGAACATGTGTGTGTGTGTGTGTGTGTGCCGAGAGTGTGTGAGGTGTGTGTGCCGTGTGTGTGTGTTATGCGTGTGAGTGTGTGTTGTGTAGTGTGTGCTTGATGGCTAAATACTTTTGTATGACATATGATGATAGATCTAGGGTTGAGATGCTAAGAAATATATGTAAGCTAAGCGTGACTTGAAATTAGTAATTTATGATGAGTGTGACTTAGAATTATAAGTTATGAAGATTAAGGTGAATCGATGGGAAAGAGGGAAGTAACGAGACATGCATAAGTTAAGAGTCATAATTGAACCTAATTTGTGAATATGTGCCTATGGCATGATAATTAATTAAGATGGATATCTGAAACATCAAGCGTAGTTGTGTCTTCATACATAGCTATTCTTTCTCTTGGTCGTTTTCCGCTGAGTTTGATACACTTATGCTTATTTCGGATAGGTTGCACTCTTCTTTCGAGTCAGAGGCTTTAGACTATCTTGTGGTTTTATCTTGGAAAACTATGTCATACTCTTGACATTGTTGAACGTCATTTATTACACCTTCCTTTTTATTCGAGTTTCGAGGTTAAGTTATTGCTTTAAACACTCTGATAGTTCTTTCAAATCTTTTGGTCGACACTCTTTAATTGAAACCCTAGCCTTCATTCATTTCTGTGAGTCCGTTTTGGTAGCAGTCGCCGCATTTATTGTACCCTAGGAAAGCGGGTTGTTACAAGTAATGTGTAGATACATGAAAAAGTTAGTGCTCCCTTTATAACACGTTTGAAACCATAACAAACTAAGATAATTATACCAATAGATTATTACTCCCTCCGTCCTAGATAATTCGTTCCAGTTTTCTATTTCGGTCCGTCCCACATAATTTGTCCCACTTCACTTTTACCATTTTTGATAGTGGACCCCATATTCCACTAACTCATTCCTACTCACATTTTATTATAAAACTAATATATAAAGGTAGGACCCACATTCCACTAACTTTTTCAACCCACTTTTCATTATAATTCCTAAAACCCGTGCCCTGTCAAAGTGACCCGAATAATCTGGCACGGAGGGAGTAAATAGTCACATTTGGCAACATATCTCTCTTGTCTTTCCTATTTACTAGCCATCCGTCCCTAATAATTCTTCCCCATTTGAGCCGACACGAGTTTTAAAAAATGTAACAGAAAATGGATTGAAAAAGTTGGTGGCATGTGGGTCCTACTTTTATATATTAGTTTTATAATAAAATATGAGTATGAATGAGTTAATGGAATGTAGGGTCTACTACCAAAAATGGTAAAAGTGAAAGGTGATAAATTTTTAGGGACGGACGAAAAAAGAAATAGGTGACAAATAGGTGAGTAATATATATATATATGTATACCAATAGGTTTGCATGGCTTCAATACACCTCACAATGTGTAGAGTGAATCGTGAACTAGGTAGTGATGTTGTGGAAAACCACTTTACTAACAAGAAGAATGCATGAACAGTGAAGTAGGTAGTGATGTTGTAGTCCCTTTTGAAACCAAAATAAACTACTCCCTCCGTTTCACAGTAGTAGAGTCATTTTGCCATTTTGGTACGTTCCATAGTAGTAGAGTCATTTCCTTTTTTGGTAAAAGTCAATACATTTCTTCTCACATACTTTACTCTCTCTTACTTTATTCTCTCTACATCTCTCTACCTTTTTCATTTCTTACTTTATCTTCATTTATTTAACTCACCCAACACAACTTTTTCTTAATCTCCGTGCCGAAAAGAAATGCCTCCACTACTATGGAACGGAGGTAGTATTAGATAATTAGCACTAAACATAAATAGTCGCATTTGGCAACATCTCTCTGAGTGTTGATTTCCTATATATATAGTAATATAGCAAAAGCTTTGCAGGGCTTCAACTCAACTAAAATGAGCATATTTGTGGATCGTGTTCTCCCTGAGTCGTGCAACAACAGCACCCCTAGAGTGAATCCCCCCACCACCGGCGAGAGATGGCAGTGCTGCTGCATTGTTACCACGATCATCGTGATAGCAGCCGGGATTATAATTGATGTAGTCATGTTGCCAGTGAAAACGCCCAAGCTCGGTATGGTGGGAGCCATGTTGACGAGCCTCAGCGTTGGAACGCCGCAGAATCCGTGGCTGCAGGCCGACATAACCGCCGAGTTGGCGGTGAACAATCCCAACTTCGTCCCCTACGACTACCGCAACACCACCCTCGACTTCTTCTACGAGGGGGCTATGGTGGGCCAGGTTCCCATCCCCGCCTCCGGGGTTGCCAAAAGATCCACCAAGACGATGATCCTTATCGCGCCCCTTTTCTTGAACGCCGCTGAGCTCTCGGCCGATTTGAGCCTGGGGGTGGTGCGGATCACGAGCTCGGCTGGGATGAGAGGGAGAGTCATCGGCACGAAGAGATCGACTAATTATTTGATATGCGTAATGCAAATTGTGACGGCTACGCAGAGCATTACAAATTTACTCTGCCAATGACCCAACAACATATGAATAATTACTCCTAATGTTTCAAGTTGTTTGTCGAGCACTGTTATAAGCTCCGTTTGGTTCTCTTCCCGTTGTTTGTCGAGCAGTGTTATAAGCTCCTTCATGGGTTTTTCTTCGTTTGGTTCTTTTCCCATGTCGTAGTCACTTAACCAAACTATTTCCCTGTAAAAAAGGGAATGATGTATCTTTTCTTTTGCATGCACTACTACCTAAATCTTTCAACATTTTCTATTTTTCTAGTACTAAATTTTTACTCCCCCCAACTAATAATTTGTGTCACCATTTGACATGAGTAACTTCTAGCCTTGGGCGGCCGAAATTAACCGAAAAATCAAGTTTCTAGTTGGGCAAATTCATAATTGTATCGCTAAAATTAAAATAATCGAAGTCATAGGATTCATGCATCTTATTTATTTTAATTCCCTGTGTTGATCTATGTGTTATTTTTAAATTCTAAAGGTGATATCTCGCAAGTGAGTCCTAACTATTTTATCGATGGGAACGAAATGTGAATATGTTTATCATGCCGTATTTTGGTTTTAACGTGCTTATCTGAAATAACTTTGCCATATATTATTTAAATTGAATTCAGATCCTTGTAGGCGGCATGCAAACCCTACTTGGATTAGTGCACAGTACCTATGGTAGACCGTGTGTCATCTTATGAGTTGGCCGGTCTAGTGATTTGGATTGTGGCCACATTCCAAGTCATGTATGAGCAGATATGGTAGACGTCTATGGGAAATTGGTTGCGCTGCCGTGATTTTGAACGATGAAATATTTTGGTGCCTCAGGCCTTTCTAAAGCTAAAACCTCGATGATTACTTGAAAATGACATGATAAATATAATATTTTTTATAACTATGTTTTCGGCATAAGTCCATTGAGTATTTTATAGTACTCAGCCCTGCATGTGTTTTCCACATGTGCAGGTTGAGTTGCGACGAGCTGGGTGGTGTTGAGCTTAAATTAAAGTCTTGCTGGTTATTATTTGAATCCGAGTGCCGTCATGTCTTCATACATGACGTTACTCTTTCTCTTGAACGCTTTCGATGAGATAAATACTATTTTTCACAATTATGTTTTGAACCTCATTTACTCTTGGATTATTAAACATGATATCTATTGACCTTGGATTTAAATGCTAAGACATTACTTTGATTTTTCCTCCTTTATTTGAATATTAAATATTTTGGTCAAACTCTTATTTGAAATCCTAGTATATTTCCATTTCTTAATGTCCTATTAGTTGCGACCACTCGCATTTATTAACCCTAGAAAGGGTGATCGTGACAAAATTCGTGCGGGCTTGATCAAAGCGGACAATATCAAACTAATGTTGTAATTGATGATCCTAATATATTTAAAAAAGTAAACGGAGTATATTAATTAGCTATGTAACCTCAGTAAATACGCACGCAGATATTAATGTTAAAAATTATTAAAAGAATTGGTAGTATTATATATATATTTTAAGTTTTAGTTTATGTAGCAGCCATGGCTGATGGATCTTATACAATTATTTTTGCATTAGGGTGTTGATAACTTCATATTGCATAAATTTGCACGTGCATGCGTTGGCCTAATGATTAGTGAAAGAGGGGAATGGCAGCCATGGGCGACGGGTTAAAAGGGAAAAGGAAGTGAGGTGGTGATACTTCCACACTTACCAGTTTAAATTTAATAATAAGTCGAAACAACTCTCGAAGGTTTAATTAAAAACCAATTTAATTAATAATACATGAATGAGTGGGAGAATCTTGTACATAGATGAAAAAGTGTAAAACTAAGGGCGTGTTCACCCTTGGAGATTTCAAAATCTCATAGATACAATATTTGATTTATGGAACAGAATTGGATGACTATGGCCCACATGTTCAGATAACGTAACCCTTGTTTAGTCTATCAGATTTCAGTTGAAATATGGGCCGCACAGTTGCTTTTATTTTTTTTTTTAAATTATGTTTTCAAGTTCAATGACATATTTCTCCCTTTCCAAATTTCACCGGAATTAATAGCGGGAAATTGAAACAAATTGGGCGCCCAAATTTTCGCCAAAAACGATGCGGGAGCAGACTCTAGGTACATATTCTATATTTCTCTTCCATTTGTTCGGCATTGGACTTCATAACACTACCGTGAATCTCTCTCAACCGATTTTGTGTGCAGGTATGCTTTCTCTTCCCCCACTTCTTCAAGTTTAATTGATGATTCATCAACACATAGAGCTTCCAACATAATCGTGGTGTTGTACATTGCAATATACAATTTAATTTTATTATCCTCTGTGTATTTTCAATTATTTGGGCAAGACAATATGTTAGAGTGATGTTGCTTGGTTCATGTATAGTATTATGTATCTGCGTTTAAACCAGCAATGTGTCAAACTTTCTATGTCTGGTGATTGTGTTCTCCTTATGAGGTTGTGTTGTGTGATGTGTTTACTGGTTTGTTTTTTTAATCTGATGTAGGCATCATGTCTCAATCGATTCGCGGTGGGGGATCTGGAACTAGTGGTTTCTCTATACAGGGTGAGTTTATTGCTTTTATAAAGCCTACATAAGCATGGTTATTAGTGATTTGGTTGTGTTTACAAATTTACTACCCTATTTGTATCATATTTTCATCAACCACTAGCTAGGGAGCACTGACGAGGCTAGGCGGAAGTACCAAAAAGGGAACCGCACTCACTCGTCTTATAATAATAATAAATAATTATTCACACTAAACTCGCGTTTGGCAACATCCGTACGTTTCCTACACTAGCATGGCTTCAATTGAGCTCAAGAAAACGAAATAGCCATATCACAAGAAAACGAAAATACTAATAATAATATTTAATTAATATTCTTTCTATCTCATAAAAATATACTACTATCACTTTTGAGACCATGAGATTTAATGCGTATTTGATAAATCAATCGATATAAATAGAAAGAAAAAAAAAGCGATTGAAATATTATTATTTCCCTAGCTACAGAGTGTTCCAAATGTTAGTCTCTTAAGAGCTTGTTCTATGGTTTGTAGAAAAGATACATATAACCAGTATATACGAAAATATGAAATGCTCTTTTGAAGATGACGTGAAAAGAAAAAAGGTAATAAAAGCATCATGAAAAGTTCTGCAAGGTGGTTGTTACAAGGAAATAAAGTTCTACCTCCATGTGGATTTTTTTCATAACCATTCGGAAATTGCATGAAATTAAGGGTGTATCAAACTAATATTTTATATATAGTACTATTAAATAATTGTGTATTATAACTTGAAGATGTAGTGATAATATTACAGGCCAAATATGATATCCACATAATATAGAAATACAAGTATGTATGTAATTAGGAGCTCTATTCTAGCTAGTTTAGAGGATAATGGTCTATATTTATTCATCGATCTTTTTGCATCTAGAATTCTTCAAAATTATGATAAAACTAAACATTAATTATTTTAAATACATATTTTTAAGATTTAAATCGAATACTTTTACATGCAGTGCGGTTATTATTTTTCAGTAACTATGATTAGCACAAATTATGATTGTTTTTGTGGGAGTTTGAAGATAATATATGTTGTATAGCGATTTTTGCATTGGGGTATTAATAATTTCATTAAAGTTAATTAATATGCGTGCGTGTGCGTGTTGCGTAGCTAGTAGTAGAGTGGTTAATGCAGGATGCCAAATGTTTCAATTTGAGTCCACCGTGACGCTGCAATGGAGCCGTGGCCGGCGGGTCCACCTCTAAAGCACTGGTCATGCTTCCACACCAGTTTATTAAATTAGTTGAAACAACTTTAATTAGCAAGAACAAGCAGCACTTTAATGATTACTTAATTTCAGGAAAAGCAAATAATTACTAACAACAAAAATGCAAGAAGAAGCTTCTAATTAGTAGTAGTATGTAGATGCATGAAGAAGCTTCTAATAATTGGCTGCTGCCATTTTCCAAGAAATCAGCAGTTGTTTGTGAAGAAATGGTTGCAAAAGCTGCATTTGCTGTGAACAAGGGAAGTGGTCAACAATAGAACTGGTGACAAAATATTAGTAGTAGTAATTGTGATGCACTAATTTAAACTGCAAATAATGGTATTTTGGAATTTTTTTTTAACATGAATTATGTTGTACTAATATTGTATTGAATTTTTTAACATGAATTTAATATTTGTTGATTTTATTTATTGATAAAATAAGAATTATTTAATATCTTAATTATATTAGTAGGAGTATTATTTAAGTTTTTACCAGATATTGGAAATTATGATATTATTTTCAGAATTTAGGACGCAAACTATCAGAAATTTCTTGAAGAATAAAAGAGCGAACACTTAGAATTAAGACTAGAACATGAGAATTGGTCAGAGCTTCTACTGCAAAAGAAATTTCTTGTTTTGATTGACAATGACAAGTCCACTCTTTTTTAATTAAAATCAAAGACTTAGTAAAGCGTAATTACGTGATCATTTCATTTTTCCAAAGTTGGAATTTTGCATGCTCGTATATGTATATATACAAGTGTTGCTTCATCGATCCATTTCCCAAGTAGATACTATTCATTTTTATTAGATTCTTAATACTTTTCCAAATTTCCAATGCAGAAACCACTCTTTTATTTGTTGCTTATGCTTTTGTATATGACCTCTTGCGTTTCTCCATTGAGCAGTTTCAATGCAAAGGTTGACGTCGGAGTTATTCTTGATCTTCAAACAATTCAAGGAAAGATGTACAAAACTTGCATTTCTATGGCCATTGAAGAATTCTACTCCAAAAACACTAATTATAGCACTGTGATCGTGCCACATTTCAAGGATTCAAGAGAAGATGTTGTTTCTGCAGCTTCTGCAGGTATATATAAATACTATAACACCTCTTTTCCTTCAATACAAGTTTACATTTCTTGGAAACTTTTTCTGAAAATGCAGCCATTGATCTGCTGAAGAATACTCAAGTAGTGGCGATTTTGGGGCCGCAAACATCCATTCAAGCACACTATGTGATGGAAATTGGTGACAAAGTGAAAGTTCCGATAATATCACCAGCAACGAGCCCCTCTCTATCGCCTCGCCACTCACCATACTTCATCAGATCGTCATGGTGTGCTGCTTCTCAGGCCAAGGCAGTAGCTGCGGTTGTAAAGAACTTTGGTTGGAGGGAGGTTGTTTTTATCTACGAGGATACGAGATATGGAAGTGGATCAGTACCACTTTTGGGAGAGGATGCTTTTGTCTCATCCCAATATGCAGTTTCTCCTTCTGCTAAAAATGATGAGATTCTTCAACAACTGAATGAGCTCAAGAAGAAGCAGGCAAGGGTGTTTGTGGTTCACATGCCACCATCTCTTGCATCTCGATTCTTCCAAATGGCGAAAGAAGCTGGAATGATGAGCAAGGGGTACGCGTGGATAGTTGCTGATCCGCTACCTAGTTTATTGGATTCAGAAGCTAGTGAAGCAATGCAGGGAGTAGTAGGTGTGAAGGCTCATATCCCCAAATCTGACCAAGTTATTAGCTTCGATAGAAGATGGAGGAAGAGGTTTTATGAGGAGAATCCGGAGATTGTAAGGTCAGATCTGAATGCTTTTGGTTTGTGGGCTTATGAAAGCATAGCTGCTGTAGCAGAATCTGTGGAGCGTGTACGCGCAGATGCATCTCCAAGATTCAAGAAAATGGCGGGTGGAGGCAGCTTAACGGATTTGGAAGCAATAGGGACTTCTAATAGTGGTCCAAAACTTGCTCCATTGATCAAGAATTTACTTTCTAAAGGCTTGAGGGGTGATTGCAATATCATCAGTGATGGTCAGTTACAACCATCTGAATTTGAGATTGTGAATGTGATTGGCAATCGAGTGAACACTGTCGGATTTTGGACAGAACAGAATGGCATTTCGAAGGATCTTGCCATCATATGGCCCGGTCAAACGATGGCCGTGCCTAGAAGGCTGAGAGTCGGAGTTCCTAGGAACGCAGGGGTTAGTGAAATTATCAATGTTGAAGAGGTTGCAGATGGTGTTTTTAAAGCAACTGGTTTCTGTATTGATGTTTTTGAGGAAGTTTTGAAGTCATTACCCTATGGAGATGGACTTGCAATACAGTATATCCCTTTTGAAAATGTGAACTATGATGATTTTGTTCGTCAAGTATTTCTTCAGGTTTTTTCCCTATTAATCTCTTGCTTGTTTCAATGTTAAACTTACTAATTAATACTTCTTCTCCAATGGCAGAATATTGATGCAGCTGTGGGAGATGTGACTATTACAAGTAACAGATTGAGATTAGTGGATTTCACTGTTCCTTACACAGAACCTGGAGTTGCTATGCTCGTGCCAACCACGGATCAAGAGACGAAGAATGGTTGGATATTCATGAAGCCTCTAACACTTGGCCTCTGGCTGACCATATGGGCCTTCTCCATCTTCACCGGATTTGTTGTTTGGGTCCTTGAGCATCGTGTGAACACAGATTTCAGAGGTCCACCTACACAGCAAGTAGGGACGACGATGTGGTTCTCTTTCTCAACTCTTGTTTTTTCACATAGTAAGTCTACTTACAGAGTACATCAATAATACTCCTCTGAGAATGTGTTTATCAAAATTGTATTTATTGTCAGCGGAGAATGTGACGAGCAACTTGACAAGATTCGTAGTGTTTGTGTGGCTGTTCGTGATGCTGGTTTTGAATTCAAGCTACAACGCCAACTTGACATCTATGCTGACAGTACAACAGCTCAAGTCTACAGATATGATCAAGAAGGGTGAATACATAGGCCATCAAAATGGCTCATTAGTCACTGGATTGTTCAACGGTAGCACTTTATTCAACAACTACAACCTGAGGAACTTCGGCACAATAGATGAATACGGAGACGCTCTCTCTAAAGGTAGCAGAAATGGAGGAGCAGCTGCAATTGTTGATGAGATCCCTTATCTTAGGCTATTCCTTAGCAAACACTGCGACAAGTATGCCGTGATTGATCCCAAATACATAACCTCTGGTTTTGGATTTGTAAGTAGCCTTTCTTACCACTTTGATCATTTCCACAAATAAAATAACACTTACATTGGAAAAATTTCAGGCATTTAGGAAGGGTTCACCAATAGTTGATAATGCTTCAATAGCAATCTTGGATATGAAAGAGAATGGGAGAATGGATGTGATCACAAAAAGGTGGTTTGGACCACAAGCCTGCAATGCTGATGGACTGGAAAGCCTGGATCTGGATCGTTTCACCGGCCTTTTCCTCATTGCAGGGCTATCATCATCAATGGCTCTAGCTGTGTTCTTCTCCGGATTCTTTTATGAGAACCGGCATATATTAGCCTCATCGGCTTCAGTCAAGAAAAAGCTGCATAGTCTGTCTAGAGCTTTTGTCGGGAGAAAAGACGATGGATCAAAACACTCAGAATCTGAGGGTTTATCACAAAGTCCATCAATTAGGACTTGTTGTGATGAAGAAGGAATGTTTTCACAAGATGAAGGGGTCTCAACAGTTGATATAGAAATGCAAGAGGCTAATAATCCATAACTACAAAGTTGTTTTATGCTGTTGTACATAGAAAGTATTTATAGTTTACAAAATTATACTTCATTACTCTTTATATTGTTGCTTTTTATCATTTTGTTTTCTTCATCTTTAGTTATGTTGTACACTCTATTTTCGATATTGTTTAATGCATTCATTATATTTATCTTATGATTACTTGAAACTGTTGAATGGCCAAAGGTGTTGTTTTGGTTTCTTCAAAAGGTAACTATGAGTTGGATAAAACTTATCACACCCTTGGGAAATAATCATTGTTGCTCTAATGCTAACTCATATCTAATACTAGTATATATGTACACTTCATTATCTGATAAAAGAATTACAGCATGTTTCCTGTTAAAAAAATATAAACTCTACTGCTAAATTTACTAAATTCAAGATTAGCAGCATCATTCTATTTTATCATTTCTTCACAATGGCAGTTACTCATCATCTCTCTCCCTATCAAAAATCTGAGCAAGGTTAACTAGTTTGTGCTTGAGAGAGGCATCAGAGCTCCAAACAAGTTGAACAGGCTAGAGCTGAGAATGAAGACAGTCCAGTGATCAAGAACAGCCCCTTGAAGTTGTTTACAGTTAGCCTTTTCGAGTCAGCAGCCATTGCTCAATCCACAGCCTCCTTCGCCAAACCATTTTCTCGAAATCCTGTCCATTTTTCCGTTCTCTTTCATCTCCAAGATTGCTTTTGAAACATCCAAGGTTATTGGGGAGCCCTTTTGAAACGCCTGCAGAATTTCGCTTTAGCTTTGTTTTAAGAAATGCGAATAAAAACCAAAATAGCAAAATGAGACTTTTATTGTCGGATGAAGGGAGTAGCAAATAATGGACTGAAAAGACACAATCATCATGTATCTTATCAATCATAAAAAAGTAAACGCGACGCACTTACAAATCCATAACCGGTATTTATGGCAATAGTTGTAGAGGAAGAGCTTAATGGGAGGCAAGTTATCAACAACTGCAGCAACTCCATCTCTTCTGCTACCTAATGAAAGTGCTTGGTGGTACTCTTCAAATGAGGTGAGAACTTTGAACTTGGAGGTGTCTGGTATTGTACTATCCAAAACTGCCCTCACAACTGAGCCTTCTTTGAACCCAACACATTCACCTTTCATTGTTATGTCCCGAAAGTCCGTGGCATCGAGCTGCTTCACTGTGCACAGAGATGTCAAGTTTGCAGTGTAGCTTGCCGTTAGCACGAGCACAGCAAATAGCCATATATCAGAATGCAACAAAAATTATATCAGAATTTTTTTTTGAGTAAGATTGACCGGATTGACATCCTTAGATATTAATGTTAAATTGTTAAAAAATTGGCAGTATTTATATAGTACTCCCTCCGTCCCACAAGAATATGCACTATTTCCTTGTGGAAAATTTAACTAATTAGTAGTAGTATGTAGTACCCCCTGGCTCAATTTTAACAACAAAAATGCATGAAGAAGCTTCTAATTAGTAGTAGTATGTAGATGCATGACAAAATGAGTGCTCCCTTATGTTTGAAACCAACATTAACTAAGATACTACAAAGTTGTTTTTTGTTGTTTTACATAGAAAATATTCATAGTGGTCAAAATTATTCTTCATTACTCTTTATATTGTTAATTTTGATGCCTCTCACAAGAATGAAGCCCATAGCTCTAGTCCTAATTCTTCTTCACTCCTATCAAAAAACACCATATATGTACAGTACACCTTATTATCTGACAAAAGAATTACATCATATTTCCTGTTAAATAAACTCTACTGCTGAATTTACTAATTTCATGGATAGGAAAAGAAAATTTATTTGGATAAGATTTGGTCAGATATATAATCCAAGGTAACATATGGTTTAGTACTAGTACTACTATGAGCTACACGAGAGAAATTCTTACACTCCACTTTGGTCGGTTAATGCGTATGCACTATATTAGTATTTAATTATTTTACAAATTCTATCTATTAATGTCAACCATAAATTTTATTATAATAATATCTCTGCTTTGATAATTAATGCTTAGTACTACTATTATTTTTAGTTTTTACTAGTATTAAAAAGTGGGTAAGGACGCTTGCTTACAAGAAAGCTTTTATGGTTTAATGTATTTAATGGGATACTCAACTGACTGAGTAACATTAGTACTCACAGTGGTTTGACAATGCCACTATTATAACTATAATTTCAATGTCACAAAATTCAAGCTGACTAAATCAAAAACATATTACATCTCTAAACATAATTACATATACACTAAATCCCCCTTCAAGACTTGTATAATAAATATTTTCATAACTATCAATCTTAGATTCTTCATACAGTACTTCCAAAATATGCCTATTTCAAAGCTCACCTTCTTCACCTTTCTTTTCCTTTTTGATCATTTCACCAACGCCGCAGCTGCAAAGGTTGATGTGGGAATCATTCTTGATCTTCAGACACCTCTTGGAAAGATGTTCAAAACTTGCATTTCTATGGCCATTGAAGATTTCTACTCCAAAAACACTTACAAGACGATGATCGTGCCTCATTTCAGAGATTCGAGCAGTGATATCGTCTCTGCAGCTTCTGCAGGTATGTATATTTATTACGTCGATTTCTTCTTTATTACTACATTGGAAGCAAGTTATGGAAATTTGGTAAGAATTGAACTTCCCATGCAGCTATTGATCTGCTCAAAAACACTCAAGTGATAGCGATTTTCGGGCCACAAGCATCCATTCAAGCAGATTTTGTGATAGATATTGGTGATAGAGTGAAAGTCCCAATAATCTCACCAGCAACCAGTCCATCTCTGTCCCCTCAAGAGTCCCCATTCTTCATCAGATCTTCATGGTGCTCTGCTTCTCAGGCCAAAGCAGTTGCTGCAATTGTCAACCACTTTGATTGGAGGGAAGTTGTCTTAGTCTACGAAGACACCATTTATGGGATTGGACTATTGCCATTTCTAACCGAGCGTTTTTTAGAGAGCAATGCTCTTGTTTCAAACATGACAGCAATCTCCCCTTCTGCTGACAATGACCTGATTCTTGAAAAACTGTTGGAGCTGAGGAGGATGCAGACGAGGGTGTTTGTCGTCCACATGCTCCCACCTGTTGCGTCGCGTTTCTTCAAGATGGCCCGGAGAGCCGGGATGATGGGGGAGGGTTATGCTTGGATCATCGCGGACGCGCTCACTAGTTTGCTAGACTCTGTGGATTCAGAGACTATTGAGGCCATGCAAGGCGTGGTGGGCGTGAAGGCCTATTTTCCGAGGTCCAGTGAAGTTCACAACTTCACTGGGCGATGGAGGAAGAGGTTTCGCCAGGACAATCCAGCGCTTGAAACATCAGAACTGAACGTTTTTGGCCTGTGGGCTTATGACAGCATAACTGCTCTAGCAGAATCCGTGGAGCGCGTACGCGCAGATGCATCTCCGAGATTCAATAAAACGGCCGTTGGTAGAGGTAATCTGACAGATATGGAAGCAATAGGGGTTTCAAATAGTGGTCCAAGACTTGCTCCTCTGCTCAGAAACTTCACCTCAAAAGGGTTGAGTGGGGATTTCATGATCAAGAATGGTGAATTGCAGGCTTCTGTGTTTGAGATCATGAATGTGGTAGGCAATGGAGCAAACACTGTGGGATTTTGGAGGGAAAATCAAGGGATTTCCAAGAGATTCAAGGGAGATGATGATGTTGGTGATATTAAGCATACGCTCGGGGCCGTGGTGTGGCCGGGGCAGACTAGTGAGGCGCCACGAGGGTGGGAAGCTGCGGCTGTGAATGCGAGGAAGCTGAGGGTGGGAGTGCCGATGAAGTGCAGAGCCGGCCAGCTTGTGAATGTTTCAATAGATGAAGAAACAGGGAAAGTTAATGCAAGTGGTTTCTGCATTGAAATGTTTGAAGAGGCAATGAGATCACTGCCTTATCCAGTTCAATTTGAATACATCCCTTTCAAAAATGCTGATCAAAATAGCACTATTTATAACTATGACAGCCTCATTCAACAGCTAGCACTCAAGGTAAATTTTGTATTTTCCCTTGTGTTAGTTTTGTTTTTCAAAGGACTGAAAACATTTTGTTGGAAATGACAGAGAGTTGATGCAGTGGTAGCAGATATAACGATGTCAGCTAGCCGAGCACAACAAGTAGACTTCACCATTCCCTACATAGAATCTGGGATTTCGACCGTTGTCCTAATAAAGGACAAAGAGAATACTTGGGATTTCATGGCACCTCTCACAAGAGACCTCTGGATCACCATTGGAGGTACCTTCATCTTCACCGGCTTTGTCGTGTGGGTCCTCGAGCATCGCCTGAACGAAGAGTTCCGAGGCCCTCCTCACAAGCAAATAGGGATGATTTTCTGGTTCGCCTTCTCAACATTAACTTTTTCACAGAGTAAGTCCTGGTTTGACATGCCTAAGAAAGTAGTACTATCTGAATGTTCTTCATTACATTTCCTATTTCACTTTTGCCATATTTAGTGTTGGTGCGAGAGATGGAATCAATCGAACAAACAATAAGATCAAATCGGAACAAGAAATCAGAAACTTTATTGATAAAGCAGTAAACCAATCTTGAAGAATCAAGAATACATTCTCTGTTCTAGGGTAGAAGTAAAAACTGAAATTGG
This sequence comes from Salvia hispanica, assembly GCF_023119035.1. Taxonomy (NCBI): domain Eukaryota; kingdom Viridiplantae; phylum Streptophyta; class Magnoliopsida; order Lamiales; family Lamiaceae; genus Salvia; species Salvia hispanica. The sequence goes on along the minus strand of NC_062966.1, from coordinate 320,020 downwards.
GGAAAAAACAACGAAGCTGTAAAGCTTTTTAATGCTAGTCAACTAAAACAGTCAAAGACAAATCAACGGCTCAGATTAGAATGATCAATAGGCTTTGATCCAACGGTCCCTGAACATTCTTGGCTATTTCCAGTTTCATTTGACAGCCTACACTTCAAAACCCCATTTCTACTTACTCCTCCACACTAAATATTCCATAATCCCCAGCTCCTTCAAGTATTTAAGAGTCCTTTTTGAAACCCCCAAAGGTTTTTTATGGTCTGCCATGAATCTACTAGCCCCCGGATGGCTTGAGTTTTATGTCAGGTCTAGTTCCAATCATGGCTTTCTCCCCCCCCGCCATATTAGCATACGGGATACCCTTTTCCCTTTTCCCGTTAAAACTGGGTTTGGCGAAAAAGCAAGTGCGAGAAGTGGTGTTCCCTGCCTTGACATCACCCAATCTTGTATTTCTCAATTAGCCTTCCCGATATAGTAAACCCGTTGCCCCAAAATTTTTCCTTTTCTTTTCTCTGTTTTTTACAATATTCATCCCCAATATCCCCCGGCACTTAAGACCCTTCTGTCAAAACCGAACTCAAACCCATCTTTCATTTTACCCCTTTTTTACTCCCCCCGAAATATGTCCAACATATAAGAAAAGTATGCCCCCCTTTTCCCCCCTTCCTTTTGATGTACACGCATTCTCATACTTGGATTTTTTGGGAAACCATTCCTCAAAATATGCCTCAAAATTTCCTTTTTGCCATTGGTCGGGCCCCTTTTAAAACCGTAGATACTCTTTCTTCGGAAGCACACTTTATGTTCTTCTCCCCCCTTCACAAAAACCCTTTGGGGGTTGTTGCTTTTATATAGTCTTTCTAAATCTCCATGTAAAAAAGGGGTTTTCCCCCTTTTTTCCCCGGTTAATCCCCTTTTTGGGCCCCGCTAGGAGAATACGAAGGATGTGTGTTTCACCCCAGGGGGAAAACCCTTTGATAGTCTCCCTTCTTCTTTAAAACCCCCGGGCCCCCAACCCGGCCCTTTAATCTTATTTTCTTTCATCGGGGATTTTCTTTTTTTTAAAAATCCTTTAACGGTGACTATCTTCCTCCCCCCAAATTTATCCCGACCCGTTTTCCCCAAAAAAGGGGGCTCTTTCCCCAATCATTGCCCAAAAACAAATCCTTCTCTTTCGGTTCATTTTCTGCATTGTAAGACTCGGGGGCGAAAAGACCATTCCCCTCGGCCCCCACAAAAAGCAAAATATAGCGTTTTAATCAACATACCTTGCTGGTGGCTTCACACCCACCTTTTAACTCTATCTCTTGCCCGGGTATTCCCCGGGTCAAACTTTATTGCTAGCCCCAACTCTCGTCAAAATCATTTTCCCCTCCCCCTTCTTTCCCCCGGTTTACTCGTCTCCACCTCAATTCCCGTAGACTCATCTCCACCTAAATTTCCAAATAGACTTTTCCCCCCTTTGCGGGTTAATTTTTTCATTCAAAACCCCCAATGGATTTGATTCGGGGAAGATAACATCTCTTCCATGACAATCTTTTGCCTTCCCCCCTCAAACCAGAATTTTTGGCCTTTTTAAAAAACATCACCACTTGGCCCTTTCCCATCCAAATTTACCCCAAGGAAGTAAAACGCACAATCTGAGATGAGAATAATTTCCCAAAACCCCTACCATCATGATCGGGGGTATTTTTTTGATGAAGGACACATATTCATAAGCTTCCTTTTCCGGGCCGCCCTTTCCCCCCCTCTTCTCCTTCCGTTTAAAAACATGGACCTTTCCCCCTCCAATAAAATTTTTATTGGGGTCTTTCGCCCCAACATTTGAGGGTTCCCGGGGGAAAAGTCCTTTTGATTCCATTCTCATGGCAGAAACTTTCAAATTCCTTTGACAGGAACTCTAACCCATTATCTGTTCTTAAACATTTAAGTATACAACCCCTCTCATTCTTCATCAAGTTACACCATTCCTTAAATTTCATAAATGCCTCAGATTTCTCCTTTAACACATACAGCCAAATCTTTCTAGAATAATCATCTATAATTGTCATATAGTACCTTCCTCCTCCCACAGAATTCACTGGAGCAGGCCCCCATAAATCGCTATGAGCATAATCTAAAGGAGCCTGAGAGTTGTGTTTACCTCTAGGATATGGTAACTTCTTTGCCTTGGCCAATATGCACTCCTCACAAGACTGAGCATTCTTATCTCCTGCTCCAGCTATCAGCTGCTTCTTGATCAGTTGGTCTACACTACCAAAAGCTGGATGGCCTAACCTCAGATGCCACAATTTGATGGGGTCAGCCTTGACTGCATTTGATTCACCAGGCTTCACCACTGATGCATCTAGATAGTATAGGATTCCTCTTCTTTCCCCTCGGAGAATAACCTCCTTACCCTTGCTAACCTCCATCTTTCCACCAAAAGAGCAGAATGAACACCCTTTGCTATCAAGAACCCCAAGTGAAATCAAATTTCTTTTAACCTCGGGGATGAATCTCACATCAGCAAGAACTATGATCGATCCATCAGCTAATCTCAGCCGGATATTTCCTACTGCTTCAATTTTACAGACCTGGTTGTTCCCCAGCACCACTGACCCAATGGTCTCGGATAAGGATTCAAACCATGATTCATTGGAACTCATGTGAAAACTGCAACCGGAGTCAAGGATCCAAGAACTCTGCGAAGCTGTAAAGCTTTTTAATGCTAGTCAACTAAAACAGTCAAAGACAAATCAACGGCTCAGATTAGAATGATCAATAGGCTTTGATCCAACGGTCCCTGAACATTCTTGGCTATTTCCAGTTGCATTTGACAGCCTACACTTCAAAACCCCATTTCTACTTACTCCTCCACACTCCAGCTGAATCTGCAGCACAGATGAATGGCCAATATAACATTTAGTTTCATAAATAGAAATAAGAATAAGTGTGATGAGATGACAGGGGAGAGAGTGAAGAGCAACTTGTCAAGATTCGTGGTGATCGTATGGCTGTTTGTGGTGCTTGTGCTATCGACGAGCTACACTGCAAACTTGACATCTCTGCGGACGGTGAATCAGCTGGCATCCACGGACTACCGGAACATAACATCTGTGGGGTTCAAAGAAGGGTCTTTTGTGAGGGCAGTTTTGGGTGCTACTTTATCAGACAATTCCAAGCTTACAGTTTACACCACCTTCGAAGAGTACGATAAGGGACTCTCTTTAGGCAGCTCAAGAGGTGGAGTTGATGCAGTTGTTGATAATGTGCCTTCCCTTAAGGTCTTCCTCTACAAATACTGCAACAAATACACCATGAGTGGTCTCATCCATAGAAATTCTGGCTTTGGATTTGCCTTTCAAAAGGGTTCACCCCTCGCCCCAGATGTTTCAAGAGAAATCTTGATGATGAAAGAGACTGGAAAAAGGGATCAGATTTCAAGAAAATGGTTTGGCGAAGGAGGCTGCAGCTCAAACAATACAACGGATGCTGACTCCAGAAAGCTAGATGTCAAAAACTTCAGTGGGCTGTTCTACATTACTGGCTTATCTTCATTATCAGCTCTGCTCATATTCTTGGTCACTTTTTTGTACGATAATCGCCTTGTTTGGAGCTCTGATGCTTCTCTCAAGCACAAACTACTTCAACTTGCTCAACGTTTTGATCATAGGGAGAGCGACAATGAGTTGCTGCCATTTTCCAAGAAATCAGCAGTTGTTTGTGAAGAAATGGTTGCTGCAGAGATGAAGAGTAAGCCCAAAAGCTGCATTTGTTGTGAACAAGGGAAGTGGTCAACAATACAACTGTGACTTGTTACTTATATTCTAGTCTTGATGCAGTAATTTTGATTGTAAATACCTGTAATATTGTATTTTAAATGTCAGGTTTGAACTATGAAAGGTTTGTATCAACTTTTTTTCTCAATATTTGTCTATCAATTACTAATTCCCTCAAAAGAAACAATCCATTATTAATTTTGGGTAACTACTGATTCACTCCATAAATATGGATTTTATTTTTTGATATGAATTAAGAAATTTCACAAGAAGGTGGTTTAGACCACAAGCCTGCTATGGTGATGGATTGGAAAGCCTGGATCTGGATCGTTTCACCGGCCTTTTCCTCATTGCAGGGCTATCATCATCAATGGCTCTAGCTGTGTTCTTCTCCGGATTCTTTTATGAGAACCGGCATATATTAGCCTCATCGGCTTCAGTCAAGAAAAAGCTTCATAGTCTTGCTAGAGCTTTTGTTGGGAGAAGATCAATACACTCAGAATCTGAGGGTTTATCACAAAGTCCATCAATTAGGACTTGTTGTGATGAAGAAGGAATGTTTTCCCAAGATGAAGGGCTCTCAACGGTTGATATAGAAATGCAAGAGGCTAATAATTCATAACTACAAAGTTGCTTTTTGTTGTTGCACATAGAAAATATTCATGGTGGATAAAATTATTCTTCATTATTCTTTATATTGTTACTTTTGATGCCTCTCACAAGAATGAAGCCCATACCTCTAATCCTAATTCTTCTTCACTCCTAATCACAAACACCATATATGTACACTTCATTATCTGACAAAAGAATTACAGCATGTTTCCTGTTAAAAAAATATAAACTCTACTGCTATAAATTCAAGATTAGCAGCATCATTCTATTTTATCATTTCTTCACAATGAGCAGTTACTCATCATCTCTCTCCCTATCAAAAATCTGAGCAAGTTGAACTAGTTTGTGCTTGAGAGAGGCCTCCGAGCTCCAAACGAGTCGATTCTTGTAGAAAAAAAGGAACCAGAATATGGCTAGAGCTGAGAATGAAGACAGGCCAGTGATCAAGAACAGCCCCTTGAAGTTGTTTACAGTTAGCCTTTTCGAGTCAGCAGCCGTCGCATTGCTCGAGCCGCAGCCTCCTTCGCCAAACCATTTTCTCGAAATCCGGTCCATTTTCCCGTTCTCTTTCATCTCCAAGATTTCTCGTGAAACATCCGAGGTTAGTGGGGAGCCCTTTTGAAACGCCTGCAGAAACTCAGATAGGAGTCTAACTTTTATTCGGCACGTGTTTAAAGAAATGTGAAAAGAAAACAAACCAAGATAGCAGAATGAGACTTTTATTGTTGGATGAAGGGAGTAGCAAATAATGGACTAAAAAGACTCAATCATCATGTATCTTATCGAGCATAAAAAAAGTAAACGCGACGCACTTACAAATCCAAAACCGTAATATCCATGGACTGAACCACTCATGGTGTATTTGTGGCAATAGTTGTGGAGGAAGAGCTTAATGGAAGGCAAGTTGTCAACAACTGCAGCAACTCCACCTTTTCTGCTACCTAATGAAAGTGCTTGGTGGTACTCTTCAAAGGAGGTCAGGACTTTTAACTTGGAGGTGTCTGGTATTGTACTATCCAAAACTGCCCTCACAACTGAGCCTTCTTTGAACCCAACACATTCACCTTTCATTGTTATGTCCCGAAAGTCCGTGGCATCGAGCTGCTTCACCGTGCGCAGAGATGTCAAGTTTGCAGTGTAGCTCGCTGTTAGCACGAGCACAGCAAATAGCCATACGATCACCACGAATCTTGACAGGTTGCTCTTCACTTTCTCCTCTGTCATGAAAAAGTATTGACACTTTGAGAATCATAATATTTTAGAAATCAGATTACTTCCCAAAAAAACAGTTTTCGAGTTAAACATACATGGCTTAGATTAGGACTTACTCTGTGAAAAGGTTAGTGTTGAGAAGGCGAACCAGAAGATCATCCCTAATTGTTGGTGAAGCGGGCCTCGGAACTCTTGGTTGTGGCGATGCTCGAGGACCCACACGACGAAGCCAGTGAAGACGAACAAGGCTCCGATGGTGAACCATAGACCGGGCGTGAGAGGCTCCATGAAATCCCAAGCACTCTCCTTGCTTTCCTGTATTGGCACAACTGTAGAAATCCCAGATTCTATGTAGGGAATGGTGAAGTCTACTTGTTTTGATCTCTTTGCTGTCATGGTTATATCTGCTACCACTGCATCAAAATTCTGTCATTGCCAACAAATGCTCTTAGTCCATTGCAAAATGCAAAACAAAGGAAAAGAAAAGTGAGTTGTGATTTACCTTGAGGGAGAGTTGTTGAAGGAGGCTTTCATAGTTATAATATGTAGTACTTTGATCAGCATTTTTGAAAGCTATGTATTCAAACTGAATTGGATAAGGCAGTGATCTCATTGCCTCTTCAAACACATCAATGCAGAAACCACTTGCATTAACTTTGCCTGTTTCTTCATCTATTGAAACATTCACAAGCTGGCTAGCTCTGCATTTCGTAGGCACTCCGATCCTCAGCTTCCTCGCATTCGCAGCCGCCACTTCCCACCCTCGTGGCACCTCGCTCGTCTGCCCGGGCCACACCACAGCTCCTAGAATCTGCTTCGGATCATCATCACCATCATCTCCCTTCTTCAGTCTCTTGGAAATCCCTTGATTTTCCCTCCAAAATCCCACAGTGTTTGCTCCATTGCCTACCACATTCATGATCTCAAACACAGAAGCCTGCAATTCACCATTCTTGATTATAAAATCCCCACTCAACCCTTTTGAAGTGAAGTTTCTGAGCAAAGGAGCAAGTTTTGGACCACTGTTTGAGGTTCCTATTGCTTCCAAATCTGTTCCACGAGCTGTTTTCTTGAATCTCGGAGATGCATCCACACCTTTACGCTCCACGGATTCTGCTAGAGCGGTTATGCTGTCATAAGCCCACAAACCAAAAGCGTTAAGTTCTGATCTTTCAAGCTCCGGATTGTCCTGGCGAAGCCTCTTCCTCCATCGCCTAGTGAAGTTCTTAACTTCACTAGACCGCGGGGAATAGGCCTTCACGCCTACCACGCCTTGCATGGCCTCAATAGTCTCTGGATCCAAAGAGTCCAGCAAACTAGAGAGCGCGTCCGCAGTGATCCAAGCATACCCCTCATCCATCATCCCGGCTCTCTGGGCCATCTTGAAGAAACGCGACGCAACAGGTGGGAGCATGTGGACGACAAACACCCTTGTCTGCATCATCTTCAGCTCGAACAGTCTTTCAAGAATGTCATCATTCTCAGCAGAAGGGGAGATTGATGTCATGTTTGAGACAAGAGCGTTGCTTTGTAACAAATCCTCATTTAAAAATGGCAACAATCCAATCCCATAAGTTGTGTCTTCGTAGACTAAGACAACTTCCCTCCAACCAAAGTTTTTGACGATTGCAGCAATTGCTTTGCCTTGGGAAGCAGAGCACCATGATGATCTGATGAAGTAGGGAGATTCTCGAGGCGAGAGAGATGGACTCGTTGCTGGTGAGATTATCGGGACTTTCGCTTTATCACCAATGTCTATCACAAAATCTGCTTGGATGGATGTTTGTGGCCCGAAAATCGCCATCACTTGAGTGTTTTTGAGCAGATCAATAGCTGCAGGGGAAGTTCAAATCTTACCAAAATCAGCAAAATTTAAGTGGTTTGTATTTCTTATTAGGACATCATACTATTTCATACACATACCTGCAGAAGCTGCGGAGACGATATCAGTGCTCGAATCTCTGAAATGAGGCACGATCATGATCTTGTAAGTGTTTTTGGAGTAGAAATCTTGAATGGCCATAGAAATGCAAGTTTTGTACATCTTTCCGAGAGGTGTTTGAAGATCAAGAATGACTCCGACATCAGCCTTTGCTGCAGTGGCGTTGAATCCACGGGTGGAATGAAGGAGAAGAAGAAGAAGAAGTAAGGTGAGGAAGGTGAGTTTTGGAATATGCATCTTTGGAAGGTATGAAGAATCTAAGATTGGTAATAAATAATAATGCAAAGACCTACTATAAGTTTATAAAAGAAGTAGCTAGTTTGAAGTCTTGAACGTATAACATGCAAAGATGTAGTAATAGTAGTAGTAGTTGTATTATATGCGTTTGATTTAGTCAGCATGAATTTGGTAACATGAAATTATAGTTATAGTTGTGTCATACTGTCATTGTCGAATATTTTGGAGTGCACTTTAACTAGTACTACTAATTAAGTCAGTTGATGTATATAGTTCTTGTCAGCAGCGGATGTAGGGTTTTATGCGACTAATTTACCATTATTCGGATGTAAAAATTGTCATGTCCGCCCTTTCCATTTGTCTCCGACGTTGCTCCGAAGACCGAAAAAAAAATATATACTACCTTATAGCTAGTGGTATAATTTATATTTTCATCTCTATTTTGGAATCTTGAATTCGCCATGGGTTCTTGTTCCAATGGAAAATTCATTATTTTAATCATACTCCATTCAAATAAAGTGGGACACAAAATAAAATAGATAAGCAAATAAAGTAAGATACAAAACAAAATAAATTACTACTCCAAAAGAGTAAAGGCTAAAAGTGGTCTCTAATATATGACCGTTTTATCAATTTGGTCCTAAATATTATCTTTTTGATTATTTGGTCCCTCACAAATGAACTCGGACCCGAATCGATCCTCAATTAACAGAACCGTCTAAAATAGACGGTCAACGTCCGATTTTGACCAAATTAAAAATTTTCCGATGACGAAATGCCCCAACAAATCTTTCGTTTCCACCAAATCCAAATTGATAAAATGGCCACATGTTAAGGACCACTTTTGGCCTTTACTCGTAATAAAATGATTGATTATGCTAAAAATGATGACTCATTTAAGTCAGTACATCCAAATAATAAGAAGACTTTAATTAATTTGGGACGGATGAGAGTATTGTTATTTTCACTGAAATTCAGATCCATTTGCCCACTTCCCAAAGTCAAAAATAAAATTGGATTAAAAAGTAAAGATAGCTGACCAAATTATAATATGATTAAGAATTTTCTCACAAGAGGAGAATATACTATGTTAGCTGCCTTTGGATGGTATCTCTGACCAATTCTTGTGAAAAACTAGAAGTAGTTGTCATGAAATTTTGCCACTTTTTCCTATTCATGTACGCGTACTATACTAAAGAAGACTAAATTAATACTCCAATTGAACTATAGTAATTTCACAAACTTCTCGAAAGGTGCAAAAAATCTTAGTAGACTTTTGAATTTTGTAATATAAGAAAAGCAAAAAATTAAAGAGAATATCAGTTCAAGTAATATTTTACCATGAATTATAGAAACAACAAAAAGACCATGGAAGTCAATAAAAAAGTTACATATAATCTAAGCCATTATGCATGTTTTTAAATCAAAATAACTGAATTAAGATTCTGACGACTTAGTCGTGGTATACAATTTAGCTGAAAGCTCTGACCAATTATTGCTCATCTGTTGTTTGAATCTTGACATCTTTTATCAATTTAATAGAGGCTTATATTTGCATTATATAAGTTAGAGTAGTTTGTGTCCTAAGTTTTATGGTTTCAAAATATATGCTCTAACATGTTGTCACTTTCAAACTCCAAAGTCCAAACTCTGAGAATATCTATGTCCATATTTATAGTGTATTAAGATGAGATATATTTATAGTGTTCATTAATTATTAGCCATATGCATTGTCATATAAATATATAAGTCATAATGTTTTTTTTCTACTTGGAAAAATTACAATAAATGGAAACCTTCTTGTTAAGGAAAATATGTAAAAACGTGTTGCTAGACGCGATTTTGAAGCCGAGTTGGGCCACACGTCTTTAAACCCTGAAGTTGCGTCTCTCAAACACGGTATCACCATGAACTTGTAAGTAGTACTCCCTCCGTTCCATAGTAATAGAGTCATTTTCCTTTTTAATAAAAAGTCAACACATTTTTTCACACATACTTTACTCTTTCTTACTTTTTCTTTCTTCATCTCTCTACCTTTATCATTTTTCACATTATTCTCCCTTTACTTAACTCACTTAACACATTTTTCTTAATCTCCGTGCCGAAAAGAAACGCCCCCATTACTATGGAAATGGAACAGAGTGAGTATTTCTTACGAGGGATTTAGAAACCTTTATTCTATTTTAATTTCCGCCTAAATTTCTTTTGAGGGAAATCCCTTCATACTAGCATAGTTTGAGACTAGACTTGCCCATATTAGTTAAATCTAACGTTTAAGTACAGTACAACACAATATTACAGCATATTTCTTGTTAAAATAATTACACATGATTATCTGACAAAAATATTAAAAAATTTGTAATGCAGTTTAATCAATTCTATTTCTATAAATTAGGGTCTTGTCACCACGAGCTCTATTGTTGACCACTTGACTTCTCCACAACACATGCAGCTGATGGCCTTACTCTTCTCTGCTGCAACCATTTCTTCACAATTGACAACTGCTGATTTCTTAAGCAACTCAACGTGTCTCTCCCTATGATCAAAACGTTGAGCAAGTTGAAGTAGTTTGTGCTTGAGAGAGACATCAGAGCTCCAAACAAGGCGATTCTTGTAGAAAAAAATGAACAAGAATATGGCTAGAGCTGAGAATGAAGATATCCCAGTTATAAAGAACAGCCCCTTGAAGTTGTTTACAGTTAGCCTTTTCGAATCGGCTGCCGTCGCATTGCTTGAGCCGCAGCCTCCTTCGCCAAACCATCTTCTCGAAATCTGATCCATTTTTCCATTCTCTTTCATCTCCAAGATTGCTCTCGAGACGTCCGGGGCCAGCGGAGAATTCTTCTGAAACGGCTGCAGTTTTTAATGCAAAATTAGTAAAGTTATATATTACTATCTTTGACCCGACACGGATTTTAAGAAATGTAATGGAAAGTGAGTTGAAAAAGTTGGTGGGATGTGAGTCCTACTTTTAAAGTATTAGTTTTATAATAAAATGTGAGTAGGAATGAGTTAGTGGAATATGGGGTCCACTACCAAAAATGGTAAAAGTGAAGTGTATCAAATTTTCAGGGACGGACCGAAATAGTAAACTGTATCAAATTTTCAGGGACGGAGGTAGTATTTAGTAAGTTTATTTGATTAAAAAACTTACAAATCCAAAGCCAGAATTCCTATGGATTGAGCCACTCATGGTGTATTTGTGGCAATAATCATTGAGGAAGAGCTTGATGGAAGGCAAGTTATCAACAATTGCAGCAACTCCACCTCCTGTGCTTCCTAAAGAGAGTGCTTCATGATACTCTTGAAAGGAGGTGAGCACTTTGAACTTGGATTTATCTGGCTGAGTTGCATCCAATACTGCCCTCACAAATGACCCTTCTTTGAACCCAACTGATTCACCTTTCATTGTTATGTCCCGAAAGTCTGTCGTGTCGAGCTGCTTCACCGTGCGCAGAGATGTCAAGTTTGCAGTGTAGCTCGCTGTTAGCACGAGAACAGCAAACAGCCATACGATCACCACGAATCTCGACAGGTTGCTCTTCACTTTCTCCTCTGTTATGAAAAAGTATTGAAATTTTACGTTCTTCGTACATCTGTAACTGTGACAATCGTATTATTAAAACTTGGTTGAACATGAATAACTCCCTAAGGTGTTTTTACGTGTACCAATACGTACATTTCTACGTAAACCTGTTCTCAGTATTATTCAGGGGAATTTATAGAATTATAGTATCAATTCAGGCTTAGATTAGGACTTACTCTGTGAGAAGGTTAGTGTTGAGAAGGCGAACCATAAGATCATCCCTACTTGCTGATGAAGGGGACCTTGGAAATCATCATTGAGGCGATGCTCGAGGACCCACACAACGAAGCCAGTGAAGACGAAGAATGCTGCGGTTGTGAGCCATAGCTCGCTCGACAGAGGCTCCATGAAATCCCAACTACTCTCCTCTCTTTCTTTTATTGGCACAACTGTTGAGATCCCAGATTCTATGTAGGGAATGGTGATGTCTGCTTGCTTCGATCGCTTAGCTGACATCGTTATGTCTGCAACCACGCCATCAAGCTTCTGCAAAAACAAAAACAAGATACATTTAATTGGATTGGATTGGATTGGATTGCTCAAATTTCATTAGCCAAATGTGAGTTGTGAATTTACCTTGAGGGCTAGTTGTTGAATCAGGCTATCATAGTTGTAAGAAGTGCTATTTTGATCAGCATTTTTGAAAGCTATGTATTCAAATTGAACTGGATAAGGCAGTGATCTCATGGCCTCTTCAAACACATCAATGCAGAAACCACTTGCATTAACTTTCCCTGTTTCTTCATCTATTGAAACATCCAAAAGCTGGCTAGTTCTGCATTTCGTAGGCACTCCGATCCTCAGCTTCCTCGCATTCGCAGCTGCCACTTCCCACCCTCGTGGCGCCTCACTCGTCTGCCCCGGCCACACCACAGCTCCTAGCCTCTGCTTCGGATCATCATCGGCATCATTTCCCTTCTTCAGTCTCTTGGAAATCCCATGATTTTTCCTCCAGAATCCCACGCTGTTTGCTCCATTGCCTACCACATTCATGATCTCAAACACAGAAGCCTGCAATTCACCATTCTTGATTACAAAATCCCCACTCAACCCTTTTGAGGTGAAGTTTTTGAGCAAATGAGCAAGTTTTGGACCACTATTTGAAACCCCTATTGCTTCCAAATCTGTCGAATTACGGCCAACAACCGTTTTATTGAACCTCGGAGATGCATCCACGCCTACGCGCTCCACGGATTCCGCTAGAGCGGTAACACTGTCATAAGCCCACAAACCAAAAACATTCAGTTTTGATGTTTCAAGCTCCATATTCTCTTGGCGAAACCTCTTCCTCCAGCGCCCAGTGAAGTTCTGAACTTCACTGGAACGCGGGGAACATGCCTTCACGCCCACCACGCCTTGCATGGCCTCAATAGTCTCGGAGTCCACCGAGTCCAGCAAGCTAGTGAGCGCGTCCGCGATGATCCAAGCGTACCCCTCCTCCATCATCCCGGCTCTCCGGGCCATCTTGAAGAAACGCGACGCGACAGGTGGGAGCATGTGGACGACAAACACCCTCGTCTGCATCCTCTTCAGCTCGAACAGTCTTTCGAGAATGACGTCGTTGTCAGCAGAAGGGGAGACTGGTGTCATGTTTGAGACAAGAGCGTTGCTCTCGAGCAAATCCTCTGCTAGGAAAGGCAATAGGCCACTGCCGTAGTTGGTGTCTTCGTAGACTAAGACGACTTCCCTCCAACCAAAGTGGTTGACGATTGCGGCAACTGCTTTGGCTTGAGAAGCAGAGGACCATGAAGATCTGATGAAGAATGGGGACTCTTGAGGGGATAGAGATGGGCTGGTTGCTGGTGAGATTATTGGGACATTCACTTTGTCACCAATATCTATTACAAAATCTGCTTGAACGGATCTTTGTGGCCCCAAAATCGCTATTACTTGATTGTTTTTGAGCAGATCAATAGCTGCACGGAAAGTTCAAATCTTGCCAAAATCAGCATAATTTCCATAGCTTGCAAAGAATGTGATTGTGAGGATCCGGTTGACTAGAAAATCCACACTTTTGTACCAAAAAATAATTGAATTCTTAATCCAAATCCTATCAATTTACAGTTTGAATCTCATAGCTAAAATTAACATTTGAAACTTAAAATAATTCAAAATTGGGCACCTCATAAACACTCAATACACACACTACACATGCAATAGTGACATTTATGTGCACACACTATAAAAAACACAATACACATACTATTCAACACACACAACTTATATGTACACTCTTATAAACAATTAAAAATCACACAAAAATAACACTATAGAGGTACATAATATATAATATAAAAATATGTATTCAATTAGAAGTCAATATTTTTATTTATCAAACAAAATATTTCAAATTATAATACAATTTTATACTTCCAGTGTTCCATCAAAGTGACTCGTTTTTCATTCCACTTAAAGTAAAAATATCACTCTCTACTTTATTCGTCTCCACCCACTTATTCTTTCTCCGCTTTATTTACAAAATAATAGGAGTATTGCACAAAATCTAATTGAAAACATAAAATGCTCCACGAAATTCTAATTTCAAACATTTTCAATTTCATTATACATGCATATGCATACCTGCAGAAGCTGCAGAAACGATATCACTGCTCGAATCTCTGAAATGAGGCACGATCATCGTTTTGTAAGTGTTTTTGGAGTAGAAATCTTCGATGGCCATAGAAATGCAAGTTTTGAACATCTTTCCAAGAGGTGTCTGAAGATCAAGAATGATTCCGACGTCAACCTTTGCAGCTGTGGTGTTGAATCCATTTGTGAAATGAAAGAGAAGAAGATGAAGAAAAGTCAAGCAGGTGATTCTTAAAATAAGCATGATTGTATAATACTAGGCAGAATCTAAGATTGGTAATAATGGAAGACCATGAATGTTTATAATAGAAACTACTTCAAGTCTAGAAAGGGGATTTAGTGTATATGCATTATTATGTGTTTGATTTAGTCCGCATGAATTTGGCGACTTTTTAATGTAGTTATAAATTTTTGATAGTGACATTAATTGGCTTATGTAGTATCTTGGAGTGGATTATCAAAATACTTTTAGTATTACTAACTATATTTGTGTCCCACTATTAATTCATTTTTCAAGTTGATATATTGTTTGTCCCCCTATTAAATTCGTTATTCAAGTTGATATATAGTCTGTGTCCCACTATTAAATTCCTTATCTAAGTCCATTAAAACGATGAAAGCTTTACGGATAAGCATACATCCTACTCCCCTTTCTTCAAGTAAAAAACAAATTATTTATTAAAGTAGAGATATTATTAATATAACAAATTGTGATTGACATTTAATCAGATAGTAATTGTAAAATATTTAAATGTTATAGTGTCCATGTATTAACCGACCAAATTATAGTATAAGAATTTTTCTCTCGAGTAGCGTATATCCTATGTTACTTAGGAGGTTGGAAGATATCTCTGACCAATTCTTGCATATAACCACAAGTAATTTCCATGAAAATTCTTGAACTGCTTTTGCTTGATTTTACTGTCTCGAAAAGGCCCATAAATCTTGGGAGACTTTTGAATTTGTAATATAAAAGCAAATAATTCAGAAGAATATTAGTTCAAATACTGGAATTATTTTAGCAGAGGTCGGCGAATAATGGTTAATGTCAACATGAATTTGCCATTTTGTATTCTTGTTATTGTTTTAGGCATGCATTAGCCCTTCGCCACATAGCTATTATAAACATATCTATATCCTAGTAGTATTACTTTAGCAATTAATCTTCTACTTAGTTCATAAAAAATAAACAAAACACAATAGAAGTCAATGTAAGTGAACATTACATTTTCAAGTTGATTGCTGGCCAATCAACCATTTTGTTCAAAGTAGTAGTTAGTTGCTTAAGTTTCAATTTCAACACGAGAGAGAGAGAGAGGGAGAGAGAATCTTGCAAATTTTGGATTGGTAACATTACAAGATAAGCTTGTACATATAACACAAAACAACTATGCAAATTTAGGTTCTGTACTAACACCTTATCGACATGTACACACTCAAAATGCTCCTCTGCTGAGAAACCATAAAGAATTTCTAGACTTCCAAGAAATCAAATTTATGGCTACAAATCTACTGCTTTGGCCATTAAAATAAAGAAAAGAATATGGAGCAAGCAAATACTATAAAGGCATTTTACCCGTCACAAACCGTGTGCCTGCAGTCTAATGTACAGATTCTGTAACAATTTTGCCTCAGGAGCTTCCATGAGATCTCATGGATGAGATAGATTGAGCTGAAACAGATGCGGTTGGACTGTTGAGGTCACGCTCTCCGTTGGTGTTCTTCGGTTGACCACTCAGCTTCTCTATCGCGTCTTGACAAACTTCATTGAACCAGTCATCTTCTGGAAGTACACTGCAAATGGAAAAACACCGCTCACAAGTTCATAATTAATCAATCCATCAAAGTAAATGATGAATTAGCCTATATTAATTTTATTCATCTGTCTGAAAGCTGTATATCTCTTTTGTTGGGGTCGCCGGGGGTTAGGTTGTTGGTCATGTAGCAAACAATTCGTCACTCTACAAGTAAGTCCAAAACTAATGTTTACTCATCAATAAGAAACCAGGGTGATATATGTAAGGATACTCCCAGCAAACGCCATTATTTATTGTGGAGATCTCTATAAGCTTATCCCACGGAATTCTAATTCAGCTTTTTGTAGTGACAGTCTTTTTTCCATCCATGACATAATCAATCTATCAGGGATGTTCATTAAATTATTTCAAACAAACACAAAAAATAGTGACAATAAG
>NC_062966.1:284698-303786 GCF_023119035.1 Salvia hispanica | reverse complement strand
ACTGAAGCTACTTTGGAAAGAGTTAAAGTTTATAAAATTTGGCACAAAACGTCGAGACGTATTACTACCAAAGCAGCCCCTGCTGTGTTTTTACCACGGAAGCGGATCCAGCCCAAAAAGAAACTAAGAAAAAATCCGCTTATTTATAGGGTGGTTTAAATAGGCCAATTTTTGTTAAATGGGCCTTTTTATGTTAATTGGGCCAGACTATGAACTCTTTTTGGGCTTAGTGTTTTCGGCGAACCTATAAGCTCGGCCCATTACTCCAGTTTAGCCCGGCAAAGGCAACTGTCACCACCTACCACGGTGGAGTGTTTGCCGATGCTATGATATGTCTATTTTAGGTCTTAATTTTGTATTGAGCCTGGCCTGTCGTCAGTGGACATATTTATATAGAAGTAGGTTGTTCTCCGTCTTATGTCCATGGACGCAGCCAACACGACGTTGGTGAACCACATAAATTATGAGAAAAATTATGTATCTCTTTTTATTTCTATTTGTCTCGAATTATTACAGCCTCCTTAGTAGGTTATCTTTCGATATTCTTGTTAGCATTCGAGGTAAACTTTGTTGCAAGAACATTCTCTAAATTGTAATTGTCACTTTACTATATGTATGGATTATGTTATCAGTAGGGGTGAGAAAAAAAAAATGAAAATCGAATATTCAAACCGAATCAAATCGAAATTTTAAAATTCGGTTTGGTTTTTTCGGTTTTTCGGTTTCGGTTCGGTTTGAAAAATATAAAGAATTCGATTTTTCAGTTCGAGCAAAAAAAAATCGAAAAATCGAATTATATTTTAAATGTAATATTATGTATGTTTATTTTATTAATTTAATATGTTATAGTATCATATACTCCATAATATTATTTTTTTAATATATTTTATATAATATGTGTTATATATTCTATTAATTTTATATTTTATAATAGTTTATATTTATATTCTAATAGTATATATAAAGTAACATATATTATAGATATATAGTATTAAAAAAAATCGGTTTTTTGGTTTTTTTCTTTTAAATTTTGGTGTTTTCGGTTTTGATCAGTTTTTGAAGTTCGGTTTTCAATTTTTCGGGTTCGGTTTGGTTTTGAACTAAATTCAGTTTTTCGGTTTTGGTAAAAAACCAAACGAAACCCGAATGCTCACCCCAAGTTATTAGTCTCTTCACGTGAATTTTATTGAGATGGATGATACATAGATCAGTCCTGTGAAAACAATATCCCTTCTTGACTAGCTGCAGAAACTCTCCCTCTTGCCAAACCTTCTTTCCTCTGATAAAAAGTTCTAGCTAGTGCATCAATCTTGTGCTTGGTAGAATCAGTAGACCTCAATATACCCCGATTCTCGTATACAAATCCCGACACAAACACAGCTAGAGCTACGGATGACGACAGACCAGCAACCAGAAAGAGGCCTTTGAAACTATCTGCACTGAGGCTTTTGGAGTTTTAGCATGTTTATGACATTTATAAGAGTTTTAGTATGTTTATTTGTCTAAAGTAGAATCTTGAAACTGGCTTCTTGATTTACCACATTAGTTGTTGGAATAGAAATATCTGAATAATCTCCAGTAGTAACATGATCAAGAAAATCCATAGGAATGAACTCATATGGGACACCATATGGTAGAGATTCCATCACTTGTTTGAAAACATCAATGCAAAAGCCAGTCACTTCAACAGCATTTGTTTCTGAGTTTCTTTCAACTTTGGTGAACTCAGGGAATCCTCCCTTATTGGTAACTCCGACCTTCAGCTTCGTCCCGTTTGTCGAAACCTCCCAGCCTCTAGGCACGAGAACTCCCCGCCCCGGCCATACCACGCCCCCAAGATCGTCCTTTTTAGCCGAGTAGAGTGTCTTCGGGTCATCTACCAGCAGCTTCTGTGAAATGCCGTACTTTTCTGTCCAGAATCCGACTCTGTTCGCTCCTGCACCAACGACATTCACTATCTCAAAGGCAGACGCGTGCATCTGCCCGTTACTTATAGTGAAATCGCCACTCAGCCCTTTGGACTTATAGTTTCTGATCAAATGAACTAAAGATGGATCACTATTTGAAGTCCCTATTGCTTCCAAATCTGTCAAATTCCACCTTTGCACAGATTTCTTGAACTGTGGGGACGCCACTCCAACGCGTTCGACTGAATCAGCTAACGCAGTGGTGCTGTCGTAAGCCCACAGCCCAAAAACATTAAGTTCTGTTCTGTCCATCTCCGGATTTTCCTCGTGAAACCTCCTTCTCCATCTCTTAGTGAAGCGGCTAAGCTCATGCGATCGTGGAATGTGAGGCCTCACGCCTAATACGCCTTGCATTGCCTCAATGGTTGAATCAACAGAATCCACGAGACTGGTTAGCACGTCGGAGATAATCCAAGCATGCCCTTCAGCCATCATCCCTGCTTCTTCCGCCATTTGGAAGAAGCGGGAGGCGAGATTTGGTGTCAAGATCAAGAATCACACCTGCATCAGCCTTTGCATTCCGACAGTTGGACCGGCTCATGAAGATAAACATGGAAATGCAGCACAATCTTGGAATCTCCATTGGGAAGCATCAGAATTCAAGGATAAGAACGCAACAGTTAGAAAAAGAATAGTCACAGGTTGGAGAGAGACTCTTAAGACATCTCTCAACAATGGACTAGGAAACAAGATTTTTATTCTAAGACACTAGAGCTTAATGGAATAGACATTGACTTTGAGAAATGCAGAAAAACATGTTCAAATATTGTGGAATATCGACAGGAAAAAGTGATAATTATGTAGTATTCAATATTCAAAACTTTAATTTGAACACCAAAATTTAACCAAATACAGTATTAAAATCTTCCAGTTGCTTTTATATGCTTATCTTGAAGAGCTTTTGCATTGTATGGTTAAGTTGTCAAAATGCACATGTAGCAGAAATTATAATTCTACTCAATTATGTTGTTTCCATTGACTTGCAAATCATGCATAGCATATTTGAGCGTTCCCTCAATTTGTACACATTTATTTGGTGTCGTATGAGAGTCCAATAAAGATTAAGTTTGGGCTAAAAATGTATTTATTCGTTATGAAAATAAGTGCAGATACCATATAAGATTTTCTATTTGATGAGGGACTTAATAGAAAATAAAAGGACTTATATTTTATATAAGTATAAGCTAGAGTTATAGTCCCAAGACGTCAGAAGAACGTTTGATATATTTGTATTCTCTCGGTGGAATATTGTTAGATAAGAGTCTTCTCTACATTATTTTCAAATTTACTTTACTATACATCCACTTTAACTATTTATTACGATTTTTTCAAAACGAGTGCACAGGATGAATTGACTCAATTTTTATGGAATATTTTTTTTTGGAATTAGTTGGCGGTATATAATTTCTTCTCCCAAATTTTTGATAGTGATGTGGAAAATAATACGCTTTGTATTTGGGCTCATTTTGAGTATTTTGGGCTGATTTAATTTAGTGGGTAAACTTGGTTTTTGTGAGCCCTTTCCCAGTATTTAGGAAATACTATTATTGAAGGAAATATTTTTTTCATCAAATTCCAAAGGTTTATTCGTTAATGTTACAGATTAACGAAAAACATTGAATATGCGTTTAGGTTAATGTATTTTGAATATGGTTTTCAAAATAGAGAAATGTTTTGGAGACATAATGGCATTGCTATAATAGGGTGTAATTAGTAATTTTGTATTTAATTTTATTTTTGATTAAAATTATAGTTTATCAATATACCTTATTGCCCCTGCATATATAATTATCTAATCAAGGAGTATTAGTTAAGATCTACTCCATAAGAGTGCTTCATTAACGGAAATATATATGGATTTAGCTGGGACCCACAGCTTTAAATTTAATTGATCCATATCATTTTTTTTACATGTGCTTTAAAAACAAATGAATCAAAAAGATAAGAATAAATGTCAACAATTTTAATAATGACAAAATAATTAAACATATATTCAAAAATGTTAAAATTTCGAATGCTTAAAATTAATACAGTACTATATGTTTATTTAAAAATATGCAGTTATACTTTATATTTTTTATTGTAAAATATTAGAGTCTTTAGTTCAATTCAATATAACATATAACACATTTATATTTGATATAAAATATATTAATTCTAAATGAGATTACAGTTTTGATTTTAAGAATTCATAATTTTGAGTTTTTTTATGTACTTTTCCCAAATTTTAATTTCTGTAAATGTCTAATTTTTGGGAACGTTATAATTGGATCTCGATCAAAATATAATCACATGATCTTAATTCTTAACTCGTTATTCAATATCTTAAAGATATATAATTAATATTTTTCTTTTATTTATAAATAAACTTCTTGGTTCATTTCGCTATCATGCAATAATTTAAAAAAATTGATACGATATGATTTATTCATAATAATTGAATTTAAGGTTTTGAGTTCAAAATTTTAATAATTTTATAATTAATTCTTTACTTTTTAAAATAGTATTAAATTATATAAATTCTTAATTTTGGAACTTTACAAACCTCTATCAAAAAAATTATCACATTTTAAACTTATTTATTTAATATTTCAAAGCTTCATATTTAATATTTACTCTTTTTTATAAAATATAGTACTAGAGTCTTAGCTTAATTCTTCATGCAATAAATTAAAATTTGAGAAATAATAGTATATAATAATAATTGAGTTCACATTTTTAATTATAAGAATTTCATAATTTTGATTTTGATTTTTTATTTTAAAATTTGATTTTTTAATTATTACTGTACAATTTTTAATAAGTAGAAAATTTGTAATTTTGTAGAATATATACTCTCAAGAAAATACAGATATATAAAGAAAAAAAATGAAAATGTGTGTGGTTATGTTAATCAGACATCACGTTAATGTACCATATTAACTGAAATTCTTCACATTAAAATCCCCTAAAATCCCCTAAAATTAGAATTATCCATAATTACACTATTAAGGATATATTAGTCAAAATCTATATTATATTTATGAAAAAAAGCCATAGAGGTATTATGGCATAGAGACATTACGTCTCTAAATCACTACCCTTTCAAATAATATACACAAGTTATTGAGAGAAAAAGTCAAAGATATAGTAATCTTTAAGATTTGATTCTATCTTCGTTAATTATAATCTATTAAAGAATAATACTAATATGGAAATAAGAGATGTATATAGAATTGAATAGCAACCATAAAGATAGAATGTCATACATATCTTCTTAGAATAGGTGTTGGTATTTAGGATTTTTGTAGAAAAATATTGGAATCTTGAAATGAAAAGGATCAAGGATGGTTAGGAAATGCTCCCATATTTAAATTTATTTTTGAAAGTTGGGCGTTAATGTATTTTGGCTTTCAAATCATATACACAAATTATTGAGAAAATGAAATTCGTATATGAAGATTTTGATACTCCTATATTTATTAATTGTAATCTGTGAAAACTTTTAAATAATATTTGGAAAGTTGTTCAACAAATTGCGATCCTACATAAATACATACTAATATTAAAATAAGAGTTAAAAATTAATTACTTCATCTGTCTACAAAAATAATCTTATTTGTAGACAATATGGATTTTAATGAGAAAATTGGTAAAAAAATATAAGAGGGACGAGATAAAGTGAGAAAAGTGAAAAATAATCTATTTTAATAAATGAGACAATTTTTTGTGAACATCTCAAAATGACAAAATGAGATTGTTTTTTTTTTTGGACAGATGGAGTAGTACGTAATAATTATTAAAAAAAAATAACTTTACCCGCAGCATCCGCCGATTGATAAAATAAATTGCCAACTCTGTCATAAATGAGTCGGTAATGATATCGGAAATATTACTAACCTCAATTCCCTTTGGTAAATGCTCATGGATCTTGTATGGTCGATAAATACCTTGGTAATTGGCGTGTTTTTTTTTTTGTAGTCACCGGTCTTTTTCCTTTGGGTGGAGCCTCAGTCCATCGACGAGCTTCAGAAGATCTTTGAATCAGAAACAGGTATGTCTGATATTTATTGAATTAAATGAAGTTAAATACAAGGAAATTTCGGAGATTTCAGAGATGTTTACAAGATTCTATTAAAAAAATTAATTTAAACTGATTTTTATATTCATCCTAAACATGTAGATCTGTCAAAATGAATATCGGGCATCGGATACTTGATAACCAAATCCGAAAAGGTCGGGTAATTGGATACCCAAAACTTGATTTTTTGGGTTTCGAATTGGGATTGGGTATGAGAATTTTGAATTTTCAGGTATCTAATTTGATTTTTCTTCAAATTAATAAATAATGTACTTATTCTAATTTTCTAATATTTAAATAATTTAATATTAAAGACTTACACGACTATATTAATTCTAATTTGCGTAGGTCGATATTCTTAATTATTTACAAACGCAGGTACCCAACTCTCTGCTTTATATTCTAATTTTTAACTAATCATACTCATAGTCCTAGGGTTTAAAAATTTAAGTAATTAAGTACTAGAGTTACTTTTTAAAAATTTATAGTCATTTTCTTTTAAGTATTAGTACTTCAAGTTTCTATAAAATTTAAATTACATGGTTGTATTTTAAAAAGTTTGTAGCTAATATTTTAAAAAATTATCAAAATTGAAATTGGTATTGGAAACCTGGTTATTTAGGATTGGATATTCGAGTCGGATATCGGGGTACTTGAAATTAATTTTGAATAAAGTATCACATACCCGAAATTTTTAGGTCGAATATCCGCGGGTATATTATTATATAAAATGACAAATTATTAAATAACAATTGAAATAATGTAAATATAGAAGAAATAATAATAATAATAATAGCTCAAACTTAAAAAACTTTGTTAATAATTTTTTTTAAAAAAATAGCTACTCTCTTATTTCTCTCCTCTGCGCTCTCTTCTCCCTCTCCCCCTCAATTGACGCTCCTCTGCGCCCCCTCGCTGTCCCTCTCTAGGAATGATTTACCTTTCCTTATGTATAGTCTTTCCTCTTCTATAAATTGAAACATTCACATATATAATTGTGTATTATGTTAATTAGGTCTTCCTTTTCTCAATATACCGAAGCATAAGCAGAGTTTAGGGAATTCTCGAAATTGATGGATGGAACCCACTGCAATACCGACTGCAATAAGAGGACAAAGATCAAGGTTAGATTTTTATTGCTCAAAAATATTGATGATTGCTATTCTAAATTGTGGTTTTATAATGTAGTGTGGATCAGGGTAGGAAATATTGATGATTACTATTCTAAATTGTGGGTTTATAATGTAGCGTGGATCAGGGTTTAGGGATGACAGAATCAGTGAGTTACCTGATGAGATCATATACATAATTCTATCTTTCCTACCCTTGAGAGAAGCTGCAGCCACTAGCATTCTTTCTCACCGATGGCAGCATTCGTGGAAGCACACTTCTAATCTCGACTTTTACGACCCAGACGCCATGTTTACCAATACCAAATCATGGCGTGCTGATAAGTGCCCCCGTGTCAAAATGGTTAATTCGGCTCTTGCATCACATCAAGCCCCTTTTATTAAAGACTTCACAATTTCGATTTATGTACACAAATCAGCACATAGCACAATCTCCAAATGGCTTGAATTCGCGCAGTCGAGACAAGTTGAGCGATTGGATTTGAACTTCAACTCTATGATTAAGAGTGAAAGGTGTGGGGTTGTGTTAGAAGATTTGGTGCGAGAGATGAGGCCTATGAAATATCTCAAGGCTCTATCTCTAACAGCTATGAAAGTGAGTGGTCAAGACATCTCCTATTTCCTCAAAAGTTGTCCCATGTTGAGGGAACTTAATATCACAAGATCGTCTTTCACATCTGATGTTCATGTCTCCGGCGATTTGGAGATTCTTCGGATACATAAATGCACCTTTAGGAAATTCGTTATCGAAATTTCTGCTCCACATCTTTTTGAAATTGTTGCTGATGTTTATGAAGTTCATTCCAAAGCAAAACCAGGCGCCCTACGGTTCAGGAATGTTCCAAGACTTGCCATAGCAAGTCTTGAAATGGGAAATCTAAGATATAATGCGGCCAATTTTGCTTCAACAGTATCTTGCTTTACTTCCCATCTCCACCATCTCCAAAAACTCGTATTGTTTATCTCATCAAAACCTAAGGTTAGACATTGCATGGAAAAATCATTAAGTTTTGTGAAATTTTAGTCTGTCCTTCCATTTTAAAAACCAGCATTTATGAAATTTTAATTTGTTCAAATTATTTCGTATGATATCTCAAATGAGAAATCATTGGATGATTTTTGAACTTAATTAGCCAAATATCATTATGTTTTAAAATTTTTTTACTCTTTTTCTTAATATACATATAATAATTAGCTAGGAAAATGTTATGCTACATATCATCATTTGTTTAATGCATTTTAGCATTGTTTGGTTTGTTAATACATTTTTTCATTTATAAGGTTGATGGTGCTGATGATAGTTCACTGGTTGTCTTAATTTGGCAGATTCATTTAAGGGAAGAGCTTCCTTATATGCCTAATCTAAAGGAGTTTTACATTGTAGTTTCGCGTGTCCATGCGCACCTCTGTCTTGTGCCGGTAACATCTATAATATCGGCATGTCCTCATCTTCAGATGTTCACATTCAAGGTTGGTATACTATTAGCATAAATTCAAAGTGTCGTCAAATAATATTTTCCTCATTTTATGATTTCTTACATATATGGATATATGCAGTTTTATATGTATGAAGATGATGAAAGATGCCCAGACAACTATGAATATAAGCAAATTTATGGCTATGAACCATCGCGTGTTTATGGATGCCCACACGAGCGTCTCAGAATGTTAAAGTTTCAAGGATCGTGTGCAACCGATATCGTCAAATTGATGACCTATATTTCAGGTCGTTGCGTTGAATATCAAAAGATAAATACTTGTACTCCAGATATGAGTGAGGCTAAGGTACAAGCTCATATGTGCCATATACAACAACTACAATCCAAGTTACCTCATCAAGTTGAATTCAAGTTTTATTAATATTCATACATTTCGAATTCAAGTTGGATAATATTCATACACTTTCTTTGCCAATTTTGTGTTGTTTTTTTAACTTCGATGTGAGTTCGACTTTGTTGTCCTTTGATTATAGACACAAAACACAAAATATTTATTATAGTGTATGGTAGTTACGTTATTAAAAATGTGCATCGATATGTAATTGTTTACTAAAGATGGTGATTATCGTTTCAAAGATTGTTCCCGCCTACATCACTTTTCAATGAATAGTAGTGTCATAATTACTGTTAGAGTCAACCACCGCTGGTGATTCACCAAGATTGAGAGTTTTGTACATGAGCAATTGCACCGAGTTCCAATTCATGAATATCCAACCATTCTTCATCTCTTATCTCTTGATCCGTGGTTGGCACGAGCATAGCAAGTCCAGGTTCTGTATAAGGAACAGTGAAATCCACAAATCTTGATCTGTAACTAGTAATGGTCACATCTCCCACAGCTGCATCAATATTCTGCCATTGGAGAAGTATTAATTAGTAAGTTTGACACTGAAACAAGCAAGACATTAATAGGAAAAAAAAAACATGTAGAAACACTTGATGAACAAGATCATCATAGTTCACATTTTAAAAAGAGATACCCTATTGCAAGCCCATCTCCATAGGGTAATGACTTCAAAACTTCCTCAAAAACATCAATGCAGAAACCAGTTGCTTTAACAACACCATCTGCATCCTTTTCAACATTGATAATTTCACTAACCCCTCCGTTCATAGGAACTCCGACCCTCAGCCTTCTCCCATCAAGCCATTAGGCACGTTCGTCGTTTTACCGGGCCATATGATGGCAAGATCCTTCGAAATGCCATTCTGTTCTGTCCAAAATCCGACAGGGTTCACTCCATTACCAATCACATTCACAATCTCAAATTCAGATGGCTCTAACTGACCATCACTGATATTGTAATTACCCCTCAACCCTTTAGAAAGTAAAATTTTGATCAATGGAGCAAGTTTTGGACCACTATTAGAAGTCCCTATTGCTTCCAAATCCGTTAAGCTGCCTCCACCCGCCATTTTCTTGAATCTTGGAGATGCATCTGCACGTACACGCTCCACAGATTCTGCCACAGCAGCTATGCTTTCATAAGCCCACAAACCAAAAGCATTCAGATCTGACCTTACAATCTCCGGATTCTCCTCATAAAACCTCTTCCTCCATCTTATAGCTAATAACTTGGTCAGATTTGGGGATATGAGCCTTCACACCTACTACTCCCTGCATTGCTTCAATACCTTCTGAATCCAATAAACTAGGTAGCACATCAGCAACTATCCACGCGTATCCAAAAGAGGGCTTTTTTTGTCAAGATTCAAACAACATATGAGCAATTGGTCAGAGCTTTCAGCAAAAAAATTGCACCACTTCAGTTATTTTGATTTTAAAACAAGTTAATTATTTTATTATAATTAACTATGATCTCTATCTTCTAATTTTGGTAAAGTATCATTCTAGGATCAATTATAATTAATCCCTTGATTCTTGATTTCTTTCCAACATACTTCTATGGTCTTTTTGTTGTTTTTTATTAACTATGGATGCTAAGTTGCTAACAATATGGAGAAGGGAAGCAATAACTGTTAGATATTTTAGTGTAATTGGATTAACTTGAATGATCGGTTATTGTTATAATCATACATCATTTAAGTATGAAGGTGCGGAGTGCACGCTTATTTGAATTCGTTATAATATTAGGAGCGAAGCTCCTAGATAGATGAACGGGGTCCGGGGGCAGCGCCCCCGGGTAGCGGGGTCCAAGGGGCAGAGGCTTGGAAATTTTTTATTTCCGACAAAGTTACTGTATCGGAAATTCATCCGAAAATATAATTTCCGAAAGTCGAAGGACTAAATTGCAATTTTGGAAACCTTTGAAATTCGGTTATTTTCGGTTTCATCTCCCAACAGTTGCAATGCTTCATTGCACTGTTTCATCTTCTTCTTCTACTGATTATTTTTCTGGTTCAATATAATCAAAAACAAAACATATGATCTTCTAATACTCTGAATTTTATCCGATCAAACATTTTGGTTGAACCCCGAAATTGATTTGATCTGAAAGTGATAAACACGACTTTCAGATATCCGGTTTTTGTTTCTCTGTTTTATATCTCCCTAACAATAACAATAATAATAATAATAATAATAATAATAATAATAATAATAATAATAATAAAATGTCAAGCTCATGTTGATATTCAAAACATTATAGTAATTAGTGGTGCAACACACTCATGTAACCTCCCTCGATATAGTATATATTAGAATTATATATTTATTAGAATTAATTTCTAAAGTTTATATTAAATGCATTTACATTTCTTAGCATAAAATGATTATTCAAAACCTCTCAAAACTCCCCTTTTATATATTGTATAGATTTAAGCTGACTTCTATTAAAATAATACTTGAACTAATATTCTCTTTAATTATTTGCTTTTCTTATATTACAAATTTAAAAGTCTACCTTTTGAGAAGTTTGTGAAGTTACTATAGTTCAATATTAATTTTGTCTTGTTTAGTATAGTACGTATATATGAATAGGAAAAAGTGGCAAAATTTCGTGGCAACTTCTTCTAGTTTTCACACGAATTGGTCAGAGCTACCATCCAAAGTTAGCATAGGATGTTCTCTACTTTGTGAGGAAATTGTTACACATTATAATTTGGTCAGCTAATGAATACGCACGCGGGTTGCGTTAGTGTGCTAACTAATTTACAGTAATAACTAATAACTTTCAATATTGTGCATTAAAATTATCAACACAAAGACATAATTATATCAATACAACATGTAAATTTAAAATGTCAACACAAAGACATAATTTTATCAGCACAAGAAGATTGATAAATTTATGTCTTTGTGTTGATGTTTTTAACCTACAAAATTGATGTTAGTTATTAGTTATTACCATAACTTAGTTAGTATTTGATCACACACCATACGCTACACGATAATACGTACTTATTTAATTATTTTACAATTTGTTATAGTAGTATCTTTACTTTTAAATCCAATTTTATTTTGACTTTGGGAAGTGGGCAAATGGATGTGAATTTCAGTGAATATAATAATACTCTCATCCGTCCCAAATTATTTTTAGCATAATCAAATAATCAATCAGTTCATTATTTCTCAAACTTTTTTTTTTCCTTTTCGAATCTCTGTTTAATAATTTATTTTATTTTTATCTTACTTTATTTACTCATCTATTTTATTTTGTGTCCCACTTTTATCTTATTTTCACTCAACTTACGAAGCACTACTTGGCAGTGGAACAAAAACTATGTATCAACTGATTTAGTAGTACTAGTTAAAGTGCAGTGGTTTGATTATTGATCACTCGATTCATTCCTAGATATTCGACAATGACTCTTTAATAAAACTTACATGTTTTTACATTCTTCATACTTTCCAAATATGCCTATTTCAACACTCACCTTCCTCACCTTACTTCTTCTTCTTCTCCTTCTTCTCTTTCATTTCACGAATGGATTCAACGTCACTGCAGCAAAGGCTGATGTCGGAGTCATTCTTGATCTTCAAACACCTCTTGGAATGATGTACAAAACTTGCATTTCTATGGCCATTCAAGATTTTTACTCCAAAAACACTTACAAAACCATGATCATGCCTCATTTCACAGAAATACTACAAATCACTTAAATTTTGCTGATTTTAGTAAGATTTGAACTTCCCCTGCAGCTATTGATCTGCTCAAAAGCACTCAAGTGATGGCGATTTTCGGGCCACAAACATCCATTCAAGCAGATTTTGTGATAGACATTGGTGACAAAGTGAAAATCCCAATAATCTCACCAGCAACGAGTCCGTCTCTTTCGCCTCGAGAATCTCCCTACTTCATCAGATCATCATGGAGTTCTGCTTCTCAAGGCAAAGCAATTGCAGCAATTGTCAAGAATTTTGGTTGGAGGGAAGTTGTCTTAGTGATGATTGGATTATTGCCATTTCTAAGTGATGATTTGTTACAAAGCAATGCTCTTGTCTCAAACATGACACCAATCTCCCCTTCTGCTGAGAATGATGACATTCTTGAAAGACTGTTCGAGCTGAAGAAGATGCAAACAAGGGCGTTCGTCGTCCACATGCTCCCACCTGTCGCGTCGCGTTTCTTCAAGATGGTGTGGAGAGCTGGGATGATGGAGGAAGGGTATGCTTGGATCACTATGGACGCGCTCACTAGTTTGCTGGACTCTGTGGATCCGGAGACTATTGAGGCCATGCAAGGCGTGGTGGGCGTGAAGGCCTATTCCCCGAGGTCTAGTGAAGTTCAGAACTTCACTAGGCGGTGGAGGAAGAGGCTTCGCCGTGGGGCTTGGAAGATCAGAACTGAATGCTTTTGTTTTGTGGGCTTATGACAGCATAGCGGCTCTAGTAGAATCTGTGGAGCGTGTAGGCGTGGATGCATCTCCGAGATTCAAGAAAACGGCTCTTGGAACAGATTTGGAAGCAATAGGAACCTCAAACAGTGGTCCAAGACTTGCTCCTTTGCTCAGAAACTTCACCTCAAAAGGGTTGAGTGGGGATTTTATAATCAAGAATGGTGATTGCAGGCTTCTGTGTTTGAGATCATGAATGTAGTAGGCAAGGGAGCAAACACTGTGGGATTTTGGAGGGAAAATCAAGGGATTTCCAAGAGACTGAAGAAGGGAGTGAAAGAAAAGAGACGAAAACATATTGCTAGGTATATAGAATAGTAGCTTTCTTGAAAGAGATGTATATTGATTTTGTCGATGCTATACAAGCTTTACATCCATTCTATTTATACTAGTCTATGGAAAGATCTAGATCAACATAGTCTTAATCTAGCTAGCTATCATCCAAATACTACTACAAGACAAAGTGAAGTAACTGAAAGGTAAGGGAGCATCTGCTTTCATACGTGCTGTTGGCCAGCTGGGTTGTGGTCCTTTTCTTCACCCTTGACCAACTAAGACATCCTTCCAGCTCAATGTCGAGCCATGTACTGGAGCGGTCTTTATCGTGTTGCTACATAGTCCAGCACGACTTAGGTTGACGACTTTATTCTCACGCAGCTCATGCTTTCGATTGCACTCTTCACTGAGCTCTTGAATTGCAATGCTAACACTTCCCCTCAATTCGAGCGAAGAGAGCGGACATACTCCAAGTTTGTTCCGGAGTCTCGCGAAGAATTGGTAGCTAAGTGGCTTGGTCATTACATCAGCAACTTGATCCAAGGTGGGCACATGTCTTAGGTCCACTTCCTTCTTTGCTACTTTGTCTCTAATGAAATGAACATCCAACTCAACATGTTTTGTCCTAGCATGTAGAATTGGATTGGATGCGAGAGCTATCGCACTCAAATTGTCAACCCAAATAGTTGGTGCATTCTTCCTTTCAATCTTCAGCTCATCCATAAGAGAGCTGACCCACGCAACCTCACAAGCAGCTTCAGATAGACTGCGATACTCTGCTTCTGTGCTAGATCGTGATACCACAGATTGCTTCTTGGATTTCCAAGATATCAAATTTACCCCCAAGTAACAGCAATATCCACTCACAGATTTGCGATCGTCAAGATCTGCTGCCCAATCTGAATCCGCAAATGCAGTGATGGTAGTGCTCGATGCTCGAATGTGCAAACCATAGTCCAAGGTTCCAGCGAGGTATCTCAATATTCGCTTCACCGCTCTCCAATGAGTCTGCAGTGGACAAGACATAAACTGACTCACTTTGTTTACACTGAAACTGATCTCAGGTCTAGTGATGGTGGCATATTGAAGAGCTCCCACCGTGCTCCTGAACAGCTTCCCATCGAGCATGGGATCACCATCTGTCTTACTGAGTTGTGAGTTAGAGATCATAGGTGTGGCAGCTCCTTTTGCTTCCTGCATCTTCAGTTTACCCAACAAATCTTTGATATAAGAAGCTTGATTCAGATGAAGACCTTCCTGTGTCTTGGAGACTTCAACACCTAAGAAATGTTTCACTTCCCCAAGGTCTTTGATTGAGAAATGCTTACTTATCTGATCAATAATTTGTTGGATGGCTACTGAGCATGAACCAGTAATAAGAATATCATCAACATAAATTAGGAGATAAATTACCACAGAACCTGAGATCTTGTAGAAAAGAGAAGCATCGGCCTTTGATTGAGTGAATCCCAGTGAAAGGAGCACAGTGTGTATAGTAAAAAACCATGCTCGAGAGGCTTGTTTCAGGCCATAAATTGCCTTATTAAGCTTACAAACCAAATGAGGGTGGCCTTGTTCAAAGCCAGGAGGCTGCTTCATATAGATATCTTCTTTCAAATCACCATGCAAAAAGGCGTTATTCACATCAAGGTGAGTAACTTTCCAGCTGGAGGAGGCTGCAAGGGAAAGAATAATTCTAATGGTTGTGGGTTTGACAACCGGGCTGAAAGTATCTGTGAAATCAAACCCAGGTTGTTGAGAGAAGCCTTGAGCAACAAGCCTAGCCTTGTGTCTTGCTATAGAGCCATCAGCATGCTTTTTGATCTTAAAGATCCATGTACAACCAATTAGGTTTTTACCCGGTGGGAGAACAGTGAGTGTCCACGTTTTGTTTCTAAGGAGAGCAAGAAATTCAGCTAACATAGCTTCTTTCCATACGGGGATGAGGAGAGCAGCAAGTATAGACTTTGGAAGAGAGGACAGTGAGATAGATGAATTGTACACTTTGGGTTTGAAAATGCCCCTTTTTGCACGAGTGACCATAGGATGTTGATTGACCACAGATGGAGCTGCATCAGCAGCAGGAGGAGAATCAGAAATAATTGGAGCTGTATCAACAACAGGAGATGCATTAGAATTTGGAGCAGCATCAGAGGAAGCTAC
The DNA here is from genome assembly GCF_023119035.1 of Salvia hispanica. Taxonomy (NCBI): domain Eukaryota; kingdom Viridiplantae; phylum Streptophyta; class Magnoliopsida; order Lamiales; family Lamiaceae; genus Salvia; species Salvia hispanica. The sequence continues at coordinate 287,894 of NC_062966.1, read as the reverse complement.
ATCAGATGCTAAGGAGTCAGGAGTGAGAATATGTTGTGGGGAATGAGATGGAGTATTAAGCGGCAATTGCAAAGTGGTTTCTATATGTGATGGTATGGGAGGAACAGTAGGTGAATGGGGGAGGACAACTTGTGGGATATCTGGCATGAAGTGGGGCACAGAGATTGTTTGTGAGCTCTTCACAGTAGTGGAGGAATAAGGAAAAATTGACTCGTCAAATATTATATCTCGAGTGACAACAACTTTTCCAGAAGGGAGGAGGGCTTTGAACCCTTTGTGTGAGGGGCTGTAGCCGATGAAGGTGGCTGCTTCTGATCTATTTTGCAACTTGTGTTTGTTGTAGGGCCGCAAAAGAGGATAACACAAACACCCAAAGACTTTCAATGAAGTATAGTTAGGTTTAGATTTGAAAAGCATCTCAAAAGGAGAATGGAAGGAGATGGTTTTAGTAGGAGTTCTGTTGATGATATAAGATGCTGTAGTGAAGGCATCATCCCAAAATCTAGAAGGCAGACCCGCTTGAGACATCAATGCTAAGCCCATCTCAACCACATGTCTATGTTTCCTCTCTGCAACCCCATTTTGTTGGGGGGTATATGGACAAGAAACTCTGTGAGTAATACCACACTGCTGCAAAAAAGATGTTAAACCTTGATATTCTCCCCCCCCAATCGGATTGCAATATTTTGATTTTGCAAGATAAGAGGTTTTCAACCATAGCCTTGAAAGACTTGAAAACTGACAAAACTTCCCCTTTAGATTTCAACAAGTACAGCCATGTGAATCTGCTAAAATGGTCAATAAATGTCACATAATATGAATACCCATTTCTAGAAACAAGGGAGAAGGTCCCCAAAGATCACTATGAATTAAAGAGAGAGGCATAGAGTGTTGAGTAATGGATGGAGTATAAGGGAGTCTATGTGCTTTTGCAATGCAACAAGGGTGACAAAGAAGACTTGATTTCATTGAGTTAAAAGGAATTTTACAACTTTGTAGAGCTTTCTCAACTACATCAAAGGCACAATGGCCAAGTCTCTTGTGCCATAGGTCTATGCTAGAAACAGAAACTGAACTAAAAGATGAAGGACCTAAACTAGAAACAGAAGCTAAAGGGCCTACAGAAAGTGAGCAGGCAATGGGCTACCCATTGCTCTTGATTAAATTTGTAAAGCTGGAAGGCTTGGTAGATGGTTTAGGCAGAAGGAAACGGTAGAGCCCCTGCTCAAGAGTACCTCTGAGAATGACCCCCTTGGTTTCCTGGTCCTTCACAAGACAAAAAGTAGGATAAAACTCAAAATAAGCATTATTATCCTTGGAAAATTTGGACACACTGAGTAGGTTTCTTGTGATTTCAGGAACATAAAGCAGATTATCAAGATGTAAAATCCTAGAGTTAGAATCAGAAAAGGAAGATGTGACATATAAACGACCAATTCTAGCAATTTCAACACCAACACCATTTCCAAGTTGAAGTTTTGTACCTCCAAGATATTCAGTGCTGGAGTTCAGATTTGATAGATCGTTGGAGATATGATGAGTCGCTCCTGAATCTGGATACCAAGAGGCATTTGAGTTAACATCAAAACCACATTCTGATACAGAATGTGAATACAGTGAAGGGGAAGACTGAAAGCTTTGTGGCCCCTGAGCTGGCCCCTGAGCACGTGTTACATTTGCAGTAGGATTTCGAAGGATGAAAGGGACTTTGTTGATGAAGATGTGACTGCTGATTTTGTCTGGATATAGGTCCTCCACCATTGGACGGCTCATACCTATACCAACACCTTTCAGCCGAGTGCCCAGGCTTTTGACAAAGCTGACAGATGAGGCGGTTGTTTGAGATCCTGCCTCCTCTGCCTCCTCTACCTCTAAAGGCATATCCTCCTCTATTTCCTTGTGTTCTTCCAGAGTTGTGAAAGTTCCCCCTCTGTTGATATCCTCCTTCTTTCTTTGGCTCAAATGAGTTAGCAACATTAGCAGTAGGTTGCGAGCCTTCAAGATTTATAGAGGAATTCTTATCTGCTTCAATTCTTGACTCAAAACTCAGTAGCAAAGCACTTACATCCTGTACGGTGGAGCTTTCAGCTTTGGAAGTGAGGTCACCAATGAGGAAAGATTCCAGACCGTATCCTTCTATGGTTGCCAAGATTTGCTGTCTCCATATCAGATAGTTGTTGTCTCCAAGTTTGACAGAGATCGGATGGTTATTTGGTAGAGAGGGAATAAGAGATGAGAGAGTATTTGAGGCACTGGAACCGTCACCCTCTGCCATTTATCAAAGATAGAAGAAAGAGAGGTTAGAGGAGGTATAGAGACAGGTCAAAGACCTGCTCTGATACCATGAAAGAAAAGAGACGAAAACATATTGCTGGGTATATGGAATAGTATCTTTCTTGAAAGAGATGTTATATTGATTTTCTCAATGCTTTACAAGCTTTACATCCATTCTATTTATACTAGTCTATGGAAAGATCTAGATCAACATAGTCTTAACCTAGCTAGCTATCATCCAAATACTACTACAAGACAAAGTGAAGTAACTGAAAGGTAAGGGAGCATCTGCTTTCATACGTGCTGTCGGCCAGCTGGGTTGTGGTCCTTTTCTTCACCCTTGACCAACTAAGACATCCTTCCAGCTCAATGTCGAGCTATGTATTGGAGCGGTCTTTATTGTGTTGCTACATAGTCCAGCGCGACTTAGGTTGGCGACTTTATTCTCACGCAGCTCATGCTTTCGATTGCACTCTTCACTGAGCTCTTGAATTGCAACGCTAACAATTGTCACTCATGGATTTGGGATGTGCGGCGATTTTGAAGACCGAGTTTCCAACGGCATTGGGGTTTATTTATCTCCGGCGAATTTTCCGATTGATTGGTGACTCACTCACATTATCTTATTTCCTCTTTTATTTCACATTAACAATTTCAATTTCAAAATTGGTGATGTTTGGCGGGCGAGGGAAGATGAATATGGAGTGAAGCACCTGCTGCTCTGCCGCGTGATATTGGGGAACACGGAGAAGATCGCGGCAATTCCAGCCAAGCTCCACACATTTCGACACAATCTCATCCCACCTTTGCAATACACGATTTGGGGTGCTTATATGAATTCACACGTTCTCCCAGACTTCATCTTCAGCTTCACTGCCCCTTCTTTAACAGGCAACTATTATCATTACGATTACTTTCTCTT